>NW_026057577.1:63578294-63778294 GCF_023721935.1 Panthera uncia
AGTATAGTATAGTATACTAGTATTATATATAGTATACTACTATACTATATATATACTATATATATATACTATATATATACTGTATATAATACTATATATAATATATACTATATATATACTGCTATACTATATATACTATAATATATATACTATATAATATATGCTATATATACTATATAATGTATATATAATATATATAATATATTTTATATTATATATATAATATATATATTTTATATATATATATTATATATATAATTAGTTTTGGGCACCTGGGTGGCTCAGTCATTTAAGAGTCTGACTTCGGCTTAGGTCATGATCTCATGGTTAGTGAGTTCAAGCCCCACATCAGGCTCTCCACTGTCAGTGCAGAGCCTGGCTGGGATCCTCTGTATGCTCTCTTTCTGCCCTTCCCTCACTTATGCTCTTTTTCTCTTTCTCTGTCTCCTTCTCTCCCTCTCTCTCTTTCTCTCTCTCTCAAAAAATAAATAAACTTTAAAATAAAGAAATAAATTATAATGAGGAGTTTGTGTATGTGTGTTCACTATTCTTTAAAAAAAATCAAGAAAATATGTGCTATATCCTCTAAAGTATTTTTTTCACTTTCTAAGTAACTAAATTCTTTATCAATCAGAAAATTGGGAATTTACAATTGTGCTATACAAAGATATTTATTTAAGAAAACAAAAGCAATATCCACCCAAATCTGACCATCTATAGATTTGAAAGCTATAAAACACTGCAGAAGAATGAATCCAGATAAAGGCACATTAAGTATTAATATTTTCCAGCTACTTCCTCTCTCATCTAAGAGTATTAAGAAGTGGGAAGTGAAAATAGGAATATTTCTCACCTTTAGACAACAAAGATAACTAGGTAAATATCACTAAATGAGTTTGTGATGGAATTTACAGAAACCAATTTACCAATTTACTAAAGACGCAGTACCCTAGAAGGTGAATCACAGTGTCCTTGGTAGACAGCAAGAGAGCCAAGGACTAGTTATCAAATGCATCTGTTCAAAATCCTTATTTTATTTTATTTTATTTTATTTTATTTTATTTTAATCTATTTTGAGGGGTGGGGGGAAGAGGGAGAGGGAGAATTCCAAGCAGGCACAAAGCTCAGTGCAGACTGTAAGATCATGACCTGAGCTGAAATAAAGGGTCTTATGCTTTTAACCGACTGAGCCACCCAAGTGTCCCATAAACTCCAATTTTACATAGACCTCAATCTCTTTAAGAATAAACTAGAGATTAAAAAGTATGGCAATTAAGTTAAATACTATAGTACGAGTTACAAAATTATCATGTTAAAGACTCAAAAAAGGCATATCAGAGAAAAATTTTTTGCAGCATCTAGAATAAACTTTAAAAAAACTACTTTCTGGGGTGCCTAGGTGGATTGTTTGGTCAAGCACCTGACTCTTGATTTCGGCTCTGGTTGTGATCTCATGGTCGTGAGATCGAGCCCCATGTCAGGCTATATATGCTGTGCATGGAGCCTGCTTAATACTCTCTCTCTCTCCCTCTCCCTCTTTCATGCTCTCTTTCTCAAAAAATAAAAATTAAAAAAAGAAAGAAATTACTTGGTATCATTGAGTAAATTCAATAATCTTGTTATCTATGAAACAGAAAAAGAATATTGAATAGGGAAAATAGACTGAGAAAAAAAATAGAATTCCCAAAGAAGAAAAGAAAGATGAATTAAATAATGCTTTACGGTGAAATAAAAATGCAAATATTGACAAAACATCTAAAGTAGAGATGATGTAAATCATACTTAAGACTAGGGGACCATTAAAAAATGACATGAATAAAGTAATGAGAAATGTCCCTATGTAAAACAACCCCTGATCTATATTATCTCAACATTGCATATCATACATGTTCAAAATTGTCGGCAAACTAAAATTGTTCTTCTTTGAAATAAAAAGATACATTTTGTTTGTTTTTGTTATCTTTTTGTGATTTCAAAGCAAATATTTCCAAAATCTATAATTAAAGATAAATTGAGCTTCAACATAAATTCTTTTATTATCTCTTCTTTATATGTCAAGAAATAAATGTGAAAGATATTAACTGACTTGGCCAGGGTCATACATCTGATAAATGATGAAGCAACAATATGATACAAACTGACTCATTAAACACTATGCTATACTTCATGAAAGAAAAAGGTAAGAAAAATTAACCACTGCTATCACCACCACCACCACCAATAAGAACAAAAAACAGAAGAGAAAATTATGAAAGTTCAAATATGTCTACTATAAAATTAATATGAATTAATTAAAATTACTTTAAAAAACTGAGATAATCAGACAAGCTCAAAATCAACAAAGATGTATTCTTTCTGTAAGTGAGTCACTAAAAGTCTGCATAGAAAAAGTAAAACTACTAGAAATTATGTAAAGATGATAAAAATACCGGCATGCCTGACTGGCTCAGTTGGAAGAGCATGAGACTCTTAATCTTAGGGTCATGAGTTCGAGCCCCACGTTGGATGTAGAGACTACTTTAAAAAAATGCATAAAAATACAACAAAATATAATAAAGGACAATAAAGTTGGTACTAAACAAAGTATTAAAAGGGAGATACAGGGATTTTTTGCTATTTAAAAAATATTTTTTAATGTTTATTTCTTTTTGAGAGACAAAGACAAAGAGCGCATGAGCACAAGTGGGGTAAGGGCAGAGAGCGGTGGAGACACAGAATCTGAAACAGGCTCCAGGCTCTGAGCTGTCAGCACAGAGCCTGACCCTGGGCTCAAACCCATAAACTGCGAGATAATGACCTGAGCTGAAGTCGGAGGCTTAATGGACTAAGCGACCCAGGTGCCCCAAAAGGGACACACAGGTTTAGATCACCACGTATACACCCAGTCAACCAATATTCAGGAAGTGTGTTCAGTACACGTGTTTTGTATTGCAAAATAATATACATATATGTGTGTGTGTGTGTGTATATATATATATATATATATATATATCTCCTCACCATCACCAAAGTAATAAGTGAGACTAATATTAGACAAATTATAAGACAAACCATTTTTATATATACTAGGAAAGAAAACATACTGATATGGTATGAAAGCCATTGCATTTGTTAAGCTTTACATAACTGATGCTCTTACATCAATGTATGTAAAATAAATAACACTAGAAACACCAAGAGATTTTTTTTTCTGGAATTTATTTTCTCAATATGAGGATCTGAACGATATTTTTTTAAGGATTCACAGAAAGATAAAAATCTTCCCTTTCTCCATATATCTGTTCTCACACACATTTATGCAAAAAAAAAAAAAAACCAAGAAATCATCCATATTTTGTTTCTATAAACTCTTCAGTAAAGAATAACAAGAAGCCACACACACTTGCTCAAAGTCAGGTTACTGTCATTATTTAGATTAAGATTTCCAGGGTGCTTGGGTGTCTCAGTTGGTTAAGCATCTGACTCTTGGTTTTGGCTCAGGTCATGAACTATGTCATAGTTTGTGAGGTTTCATGAGTACAAACCTCACTTTGGGTTCTGCACTAAAGCCTATTTGATATTCTCTCTCACTGCCCTTCCCCACCCCTTCTCAACAATGAATGGATAAATTTTTAAAAAATAGATTAAGATTTTCTTATATATTTCAAGTTACAATATATGTTTTCTTTTTCTTGATATTCTATTTAGATATTGTGCAAATTATTAATAATGTAATACATTTATTTATTTTTTCTGTTGTGTTAAAATGTAATTAAAATATCAAGAACTTATATCAAATGTACTTTGACTTTGGAAAAAAAAATCTTCTCCTGAATTTTAAATAATTGCTTTTCTGAGACCCAGAAGCACTAATTCTTTCCTTAGAATAGCATATAAAATGTATGCAAATATGTTTGGACTACTTTCAGTTAAGAATGGATTATTATTACTGACATGATGGATCCAAATAGAAAGTCAAATTGCGTAGAATATTGGAAACACACTGAAATGTTTCAGCTGCTTGAGCTTTAGTTGATTTATAAGCTAC
The DNA here is from genome assembly GCF_023721935.1 of Panthera uncia. NCBI lineage: Eukaryota > Metazoa > Chordata > Mammalia > Carnivora > Felidae > Panthera > Panthera uncia. The sequence goes on from NW_026057577.1 coordinate 63,582,322, forward strand.
ATTATTAGACAGAAATTTCTAGTGTAATATGACACATTTCTGTGACCCATTCTAATAGGAATTAGGGGCAACAGTCTTTCATTGAAAAATTTGGTGGAAGGCTGCTTTCCTCATAGAAAATACAAATCCCAGATATGCATGAAGGCCAGACCCAGACATTGATGGACACTAGACATTAGGATAGCAGTGAAATTCCTTCTGCTCAAATTTTTAGGGATTTGTAGATAGAAGAGTTGGGAAAAGTTTAGTACTGCATAGTGCATAACTGTATTTCATCTGCAGCATTAATAGACAGCCTAGCTTTCCTACCTAGTCTAAAATTTTTCAATTTTCAAATATCATCAATACTAATTATATTATTATATAATTATTTTATTATTATTATTATTATTATTATCATCAGGGTCAATGTAATTTTGTTTTATAACTCTGTTAGAATTCCTTGAACTGTATTAAATAACTACCTCCAAATAAATATTATTTTATCATATTTTGCACAACCAAAGGGAATTAGTCCAACAGTGGCTTTTAGGATCTGTAAAATGATACATAGGACATAGGAAGTATGTAAATCATACTTAATGCATGGAGCTTAAAGAAGACAAGTTTTAACATCTTTGATACCATCAAAAAGGCACTGTTTCATGGGTATAATTCATATCTTGCCCCACCAGGGCTCCTTTCTAGGGTGTGTGATTTGAAGATGGTGGGATTCTCCCAGGTTGCAGGGAAACTCACAGTGAGTTTTCCAAACATTGCTATCATTCTCCTGGCCATGCCATCGAGCCACTGAAACATAATCATTTTATATGGTTGCAAAAAGTTACTTGAGAGTCACTTTATTTGTATATAAAATCCAGATTCTGGGAAAAGTTTCTTATAACACCAAGTCCATAAGATTGTGTTATCCATAGGTTATATGTCTTGTTTCACTGATTTTTTTATAGGTATGCTTTTCACTTGTTACTATCTCAGAAAATAGGATACACAATGTAATTGATGGAGGCCTACTATAAATGTTGGCTTGGTCTAAAATGGATTTTCTTCCAGATAGAATTTCTTTTGTTTCTCTGTTACCTGGGGGAACTGCTAACCTGAAACCATTTTAAATTAAAATCTTTGCTTAATAATTTTTCAAATATACTGTTAATATGAATCTTGGAAAGATTGTTTTTACTTTACCTGTAACAACCAACTCCAAATTCAAGACATACAGAAACGTTTTCTGATCCTTTCTTGGTGGTACATTTATTTCTTATTATGTTTACTCTGATTATGTCCAGGCTTATCTGTGGGTCTCTAATAGACTCCCTAACTAGGGCAATCTTCTTAAATAATGGAACACATAATGATATGTAACTTTTAACTGATGGAATTTTCATTTGGTTAAATATAGGAATGAAAAATGGAGATCACACCTGCGCAGTTATGCTGAGAGTTAATAATAATGATGTATCTGTGAGAATGTACTATAATAATTTCAACATGAGAATTGGGAAATACTGAGGACCTTAGATTGGGAATGGCCACTGGAAAACCAAAAATTAACTCACTTATATATATTGAGCACAAGTTAAATGGATTATAAAAGGCCAACATTATGGAAATTGGTCATTCAATGAAAAGTTAAAGTCTAATGAGGAGCTAATATTGGTGTATCATGAGGAAGCATTATTTATGGATTAATATAAATAATACTTGGTCAAAAAAAGTTTCATAAATGATTCATCATAATTTATAGTTATACATAAGGTCAATTAAATATTGGAATAAGAGTAATTACGAGTCAAAAGAAGGAAACAAATGCCAAATCAGTTGATAGGTCCCATCTGTAGAACAGCTATAATATCTCACCCCCTCTCTTCATCGGAGATATCACTGCAACTATTACCTAGGAAATATTTCTCAAAATGAGTTGATTCTGTATCCTACTACTGTATCTGTGTCTTGAAGATATCCTATCCATCAGCCCTACTCTATCTATATAACCACAAAATATCCTGACTCTGCATCTACCACAGTCATATTTCTCCTTTTGCTACAATAAACTCTTCTGATGACTCTTTGTGAAACAATATTTTCCTCATATTCTTTGATTCTAAAATTATGTATTCTACTCTGCCCTTTTGGATACTTTTTCTGTGTCCTGGGCAAGTAAGCCCCTCAACTCCTTAAATAAATAATTCCAGATCTGTTTCCTTCTACTCTTTTGTAAACACTCTTTCTAGGTCACCTCACTAAATCCCACAACATACGTACATACATATTTAGTTAACACCTAAATCTGTATTTCCAATTCAAGAATACTCGTGCTCCATACTCACATAAATTTGTTTGTCTATCTTCTGGACATGTCTATTTGATATCAGACATAGACTGCTTCCTTTTGCAATTCATCATTCATACAACAAAGTCTAACTTATTCATTTTCAATGTTGAAACTAATGTAACATGTGTCAGGTATACTTCAATAAAAAAAGTTTCAATGTAAATATAATTTTCTCAGAGGAGTGTTACCCACCACCTTTCACTATAAATTCATAACATCCTTATATCTCTTTTCATTGTACTTCACCATAAATTCCATGAAGAGAAAGAACTATGACCATTTTGTTCACTATCAAACCTAGAAAAATATGTCTAGCATAGATATTGTCACATACTAGTCAGTATATAATTGTTAAATAAAGTAATTTCCCTCCACTGCAAAATGATTCAGATCTAAAAACTATAAGCTCTGTGCAATTTTTAAACATATAATCTATATCAAGGATCATTAAACAGCAGCCCACTGGACTGATGCCCCATGGACTATTTGCCGATGGCCCATAAGTTGAGAATTTTTTTTGTTGTTGTTTTTGGGTTTTATTTTTAATTTTTAAATGTTTTTTTTTAAAGAAGTAAAAAAAAAAGAATATGCAGCGGAGACCATGGCCTACAAAATCTAAAATGTTTATCATCTGGCCCCTTACAAAAAATTGTATAGACTTGTGGTCTATGCATATGATGCCCCCTTGTCCACAACCTGTGCAGTTGTACATGATTGTTTTGAAAGAAGTAATTACTCTTGGGTACTTGAAACTTTCAGAATACAAGTTCGTGAGTCATTCAAAGGACTAGCACGTAGGTTGTTTCTTTTACCATTTGAGTTGGCCTTATCTCTAGACCAAACCAATAGCAAATAAGCAAACAAAAATCTGGAAGAAACAACAAATTCTAAAAAAAAAAAAAAAAAAAAAAAAAAAAAGTAAAACCATTGGTTTAGTCTAGGCCAGTTCTCAATCCTTAACCTCATTAGTCTGGTCAGTTGTGAGGGACAATGTATATCTGGTGTTCTTTAAAGACAAATAGAAGAAATTCTCTTGACATTCAATGAAAGCACAGCATGAAACTGTTTTCTTACTGTTGTCACACAACTGGCCCTGATTATTCCAGAGAAAAATGAAAAATAACATCACAAAAATAAGATCCATATTTTTTTTCAAATTGCTATTGTGTAGTTGTGGTCTTTTTTTAATGTACTGAAAGTTAGAAATAACAGGTCTGTAGAACTCTTAAATGCAAATAGCAACTTTAAAAAGCACTATGGTAAGCTGTCCCCGTGATATATAAGCTGACTATAACCTGAATATACCAAAATCATATTCTGTTTCTACACAGAATGACAATGTGAACTCCCTAGAAACCACATAGCATAAATTTCATTTTTAAGAAGAAACTAGGATAATGAGAAATTCACTAGGAAAGAAATAAGAGACAAAAAAATTCAATCTTCTATTGCATCAATATGAAAAAAAGATAGGCCGACAACTTTGTGCTTTCCCTTTTAAATGAGAATTAAAAAAAGGACAAAATAGAATAAAAACAGTGTCAATCCCAATTATTGTCATATGTTTGGGTATACATAGAAGATCTATGTGTGCTTTGAGGTTGTTGTGACTGGGTTTTACAAAAATGGTTTACAAATAGGTTTGCTTCCTTAAACAAGCTACAGGTATGCTATTTAAATAAGAAATTGAAATAGACCACAGTAAAAGTGTTATATATTATACTTTCCCAACAGTCTTAGTATAAAAACATGCATGTGAACATTTAGTCTCTTAATTCAAAATTATATAAGTATAAAGTTTGGGATCTTTCATATTGAAGGAGAAAGGGTATGATAATACAGTAATAAGTGTTTGTAAGAGATATGCAATGATAGGAATCTCATAATAGAATAAGAATAATGTCTAATAAAACAGGTTTTAGTTATAATATCCACTTCACATTTATTTGGATATAGATCAAATAAGTAGAGAACAAGTGTTAGAATCTAGGAAAGTATAATAGCATGGTTTTTCTTATACAGAATTAATTTTATTTTGAAGGACAATTGAAAAATGAAGTGTACATCTGTGATCTATACTTTTCTTAAATGCTTGCAGGAAATTAAATAAAAGGAAACAGCAACTAGACTGGACATCAGGAGAGCCAGTTTCCCTGTTTACTACCAACCAGCTATGTGACCTAAGTAAGTCACCCAAAGAAATTACTATTCATGGAGCATTTATGATGTACAGGATGCTTTACAACTGCCATGAATTTTTTACAGTAGCTTTATGAAACAGAAACACCCAATGTTACTTATGAGACACAGATTCATTAAGTACCCAAGGTCACTTTGTAGGTAAATGGTAAAGCCATGATTTGAACTAGAGTCTGTCTAAATTTATCCAGGTCATATTTTTTGCGAGATTAGCATACTGAGCTATATGATATGCTTTATTCCTTCTAACTCTATTGATTTATATATTATTTCCCTACTATGGTGGGTATATCTCTTCCTTAAATCTATTCACACCTCTGAGATCTCCTCTTTGCATCTCTTCTGGTCACTAATCTTTTTCCATTTATTCCTACATATAATGAATTAACATTTCTCAATGCTCTTTTCTTGGCTTTCTTTTATTCCAACGATGTAAATCCTATTGTTGGGTTTTGTTTATTTTTATTTCATAGTAATCCACGCACATGGCAATAATCATATTGTATAAAATGACATTGCTATTTCATCCACAATATTATCCCAAATAAAAAGAAATCAAAATGTTCTATGAATGAAAAATGTTATAGTTTTTTCAACATTTCTTCATATCTTAACACCAAGAGTCAGATTTTTAAAATAAACTATTGTTGCCAAGTATCTCTATAACTTGAAATTATATGTAGATGTATGTACATATAAGTGTTTGCTCTTAACAGAAATGATTCCTTGTTCTGGCTAGTACATTAAAAAAAGTTATATCTGGTTCTGATTATAATTAATTCTACTCCTAAAACAGTATTATTTCTGGAGTGTTTATTACCCTGCTTACCCTGGAGTAAGCAGGGTCTACCTTATCTAGATTGATTTATAATGTTATTCTAACCAAAAATCAAATTAAATTAGCTGTAAATCTTATTTGATTTTATTTGTCTAAAATTCTGAGATAAGAGGAGTGTCTGGGTGGCTCAATCGCTTAAAGCCTCCAACTCTTGATTTTGGCTCAGGTCATGATCTCAAGGTTCATGGTTCGAGCCCCAGGGCAGGCTCTGTGCTCACAGTGTAGAGACTGCTTGGGATTCTCTCTCTCTCCCTCTGTCCCTCCCCCTCATGCTCTCTCTCTCTCTCTTTCTCTCTCTCTCTCTCTCAAAATAAATAAATTTAAAAGAAAAAAGAAAAACAAGCAAGCAAACAAAAAGGCTAGAAATGTTTTGACTATAGAAATCAATTGGCACATTTTAATCAGAAAGGTGAAGCTCACATCTCTTTAATGGAAGGAGTAGTCAGTTGACAGACTGTGAAAACATGAGTTTACTTGTGAAATTCCTGTTCTTTTCCAAAAAAATATTTTATTGAGATTTATTTTACATACCATTTATCTATTTCAAATGCACAATTCAATTATTTTTAGTGACTTTACTAAGTGGTGATATCATCACAATTAATCAGTTTTATAACCTTTTCACTCCACCAATAAGATACTTCAGTCATTTATCATGAATCCTCATTATCACCCCCAGCACCAAGCGACCACTGATCTTTCCATCTTTATGCATTTGTTTTTTCTGGATATTTCATGTAAATTGAATTTCATGTAAATTGAATCATTACATATGTTGCATCATGGGTCTGGCTTCTTTTACTTAGCATAATGTTTATGGTAAGCAAAATAATGGCCCCACAGAGGTCTGCACTTTCATTCCAAGAATCCGTGAATGTTTCCTTACATGGAAGAAGGCTTCACTGGTGGATTTAAAGGTGTGAATCTTGAGAGGAAATCACTCTGTATTATTCAGGTAGATCCAATCAGACACCTGGGTCTTTAAAAATGGAGAAACTTTCCCCACTCTGATCAGAGAGGGAGGTGTGACTATTGAAAACTAGTCAAGAGAGATGCAAGGAGACTGGCCTTGAGATGGTTGAGATAGATAAAGGGGTGATGAGACAAGAAATTCAGGCAGCCTTTAGAAGTTGGAAAAGGCAAAGCAACAGATTTTCCACAAACCTCAAGAAGGAACCATTCCTGCCAGTATCTTGATTTTAGCTCAGGGAGACTCATGTCAAACTTCTAAACTACAAAATTACAAGATATAGTTCTGTTATTTTGTGTTAAATTTGTGGTGATTTTTAGTGTAGAAAACTAATACAGTGTTTTTGAGGTTCATTCATGGCATAACCATGTATCAGTAATGAGCTCATTTTTATTGCTATATAGTATTCCATTGCATGGAGTGAGGTGCCAGATGATCTCCCAAAATAACTTACCAGCAATGTATTAGAGTTCTCCTTCTCTACATCCTTGCCAACATTTGTTATTGTTTGTTCTTATTTAATAAAGCAATTCTAATGGTAATGAAATGGCATCTCACTCTGTTTTTAATTTGTATTTCTTTAATGACTAATAATTTTGAACATCTTTTCATGTGCTTATTAGCCATTTGTATATCTTCCTTGGTAAAAGGTCTCTTCATTTCTTTTGCCTATTTTTTTTTCTTTTGTATTCTTTATTCTTTATTTTTAAGAACTAAGAGTTTTGTCGTATTGTTGTTGTTGCTGTTTTTTTAATTTATTTTTTAATGTTTATTTATTTTTGAGACAGAGAGAGACAGAGCATGAATGGGGGAGGGTCAGGGAGAGGGAGACACAGAATCTGAAACAGGCTCCAGGCTCTGAGCTGTCAGCACAGAGCCCGAAGCAGGGCTCGAACTCACGGACTGTGAGATCATGACCTGAGCCGAAGTCCGACGCCTAACCGACTGAGCCACCCAGGTGCCCTGAATTGTTGTTTGTAAATTCTGGACAAAGTCTTTTATCTGGTAAATATTTCCTCTGATTAAAAAAAAAAAAAAAACAATTGTTTTATGTTTATTTACTTATTTTGAGAGAAAATGAGAGTGAAAACAGGGGAGGGGCAGAGAGAAAGAGAATCCCAAACAGGCTGTGCATTGCCAGTGCGGAACCCGATGTAGGACTCGAATTCACAAACCTCGAGATCATGACCTTAGCCAAAACCAAGAATCAGACACGTAACTGACTGAGTCACACAGGTACCTCCTTAAAAAAAATTCTTAATGGTGACTCTGAAGTGCAAAACTTTTAAAATGTAATGAAAATGAATTTATTTTTTTACTTATTTTATATGTTTATGGACCATGCTGAGAAATCTTCGCCTAATCCAAAGGTTCAAAGATTGGTTCCCATAATTTCTTCTATTTTTTTTTCAGCTCTTGCATGCACATACAATCTATTTCATTTTGTGTGTGTTGTGAGTTAAGGGCCCAAATTCCTCTTTGTTCAGCAGGATGGCCAATTATTCCAAAACTATTTGTTGAACAGACTATCCTGTCCCACAATGAACTGCCATGGCAACTCTGTCAAGAATCAATTGACCTTACAGAACTGACCCTCTCTCTCTCTCTCCACACATACATATATATATATATATATTTTTTTTTAAATATGTATTATTTCTAGAATCTCTAGAATATCTCTAGAATATCTCTAGAATCTCTAGAATGTCTCTAGAATCTCTAGAATATATTTAATATATATTATTTATTTAATATATATTATTTCTAGAATCTCAATTCTGTTCCATTGACCTGTCTGTCTAGCCATATGTCAGTATCCCAGTGCCTTGATATCTGTTGCTTTGGGTAGGTTTTGAAATCAGAAAATGTAAGTTCTTTATTTTATTAGTTTACAAAACAAAATTGTTTGAAATGTTCTAGGTCTCTTGCATTCTAAATAAATTTCATGGTCTTCGTGTTAATAACTGCAAAAAAGTCTGATGCAATTTTGATAAGGATTGCATTAAATATATAGATAAATTATGAGAAAACTGCCATCTAAACAATATATTATCTTCCATTTCACTAAGCATGAAATGTCTGTCATTTATCCTTTCAAAATGTTGTTCAATAAAGTTTTATAATTTTCAATGTGTAAGCTCTGCACTCGTTTTGTTAAATTTATTACTATGAATTTTATACTATTTTGTGTTTTGTGAATGGAATACATCCAATTTCATTTTTGCTTATTCATTTCTCATACAGAAATATAATTTGTTTTTGCATGTGTATATCATATCCTGCAACACCGATGTACTTATTTATTAATTCTAATAGTTTTTCTATGGATCTCTTAGTTTTTCTACATTCAGGATTGTGTTGTCTGTAAATAAAAATTTTGTTCTTCTTTCTAATATGAATGACTTTTACTTCTCATGCCTGGTTGAACTGGTTAGAACTTAGTTGAATATAAGATATGAGAGCAGACATTCTTGACTTGATTCCAATTTTAAGTGAAAAGCATTCATTCTTTCACCATTAAATATTATATTTGTTATACGCTTTTTATAGATACCTTTAATAAGGTTGAGAAAGTTCCATTCTATTCCAAGTTTGCTAAGAGTTTTTACCATGACTGATTGTGGAATTTTGTCAAATTGAAGTGATCATATTTTTACTTTCTTTTTCTATTAATAGCACATATTACATTAATTATTTTTTAAAATTACTTTTAGGTAACTACCCAACCTTGCATTTAATAGATAAATTCTACCTGGGCATGATATCTAATTTTTTATATGTTATTACATTTTATTTTCTAATATTTTTAAGGATTTTTGAATGCATGTAATCATATGGGATATTATTCTGTAACTCTCCTTTCTTGAGATGAGTTTGTCTGGCTTTGGTGTCAAAGGGATACCAGTTGTGTAGACTGTGTTGGAAAGTATTTCATCCTCCTTTGCTTTTTCTGGAATAGTTTGTGGAGTACCAATATTATTTAATCTTTAAATATTAATACAATTTAACAGTAAGCCATTTGGATTTGGACTTTTTATAGGAAGATTTTTAATTACCACTTTAACTTTTAAATAAATTGTTATATATCTACTGAAACTTTTTATTTATTCCTGACTCAGTTTTCTTAATTAGTGACTTTGTAGAAACTTGTCCATTTTATCTAAGTTGGATAATTTGTTAGCATAAATTTGTTCATAGTGCTCTTTTATAATTCTTTAGAAATCAGAGGGTCAGTAATGATGTCTCCTTTTTGAATCAAAATTTCATGATTGTGTTGTCCCCCTCCCTCCCCACTTTAGTCTGTCTGAAGATTTGTCAATATTGTTGCTTTACTTGTTTTTTTTCTTCCAAATTTGACTACAATTATTCATTTGGAACACAATAGGCTCTGACTCTAAAGGTCTGGAGACAATGTGATATTATGGGGGTAGAGCAAGAAAATAATTGATTTCTCCTTCTAAGTGCACTGATGAGGCAACAACTCTATCCAAGCAAAGGAAAAATGAACAAATAAATAAAAAGCATTTCAACAAGCAACTGAAGAGAGGGCACTTTTCTGGCAAAGCAACAGAGTTTTGTTGTGGTTTGTTTTATAAGATCTATGGATTTGATATAGACAAAGTCCTATGACTGCCTTCATACATTTCCATTTAAATTCTCCAGTTGTCTCTCATTCCAGGAGAATGACTAGACTTTCACATAAGAAACCTACTGATTAAGCCTTATAGTTTGGCAAAATTCAGACTCAAACTGTCCATTTAGAATTGAATTCAAGTGATCAGGTTATAAAGATAGAAATAATTTAACATATCCTAGAGTGGTCATAGTCTATGCCCTGAGCCAAAGACAGATATTTGATCTTTTCATACTCTTACTTTAATCTTCCCAGTGATATTAGAAGCGATATCTGCATACAGTATTTTGCATATTATTTTTGCTAATGTAGAACATCAGACTACTTGTCTCCTAAGACATTGATTTTTAGGGGATTTTTATTTCAGTAGTTTAGAGACAATTCAAAATTTCCTTCTCATTCTCATGGTTTGCTAATTTTCCCTTCTTTATTAAAAGCTTAATTTTTATTTTCTTTTTAATTCCAAGTAGGCCAGATAGTTTAGGATGCCATTTATTTTATGGAAATCCTGTTGCCTTTAAATAACTAGTACAAAAATATCCAGGGTTGGGGCACCTGGGTGGCTCAGTCTGTTAAGTGTCTGACTCTTGACTTCGGCTCAAGTCATGATCCTGAGGTTCGTTAGATCGAGCCCCATGGCGGGTTCTGTGCTGAGAGCATGGAGCCTGCTTGGGATTCTGTCTCTCCCTCTCTTTCTGCCCTTCCTATGCTTGCACGTGTGCATGTGCTCTCTTTCTCTCTCTCTCTCAATAAATAAATAAACATTAAAAAAATGTGTAGTCAAACCGGATTGTTCTGAGCATCTCATTTTGAATACTAGCTCAATAGGTAAGTCAAATATTTTTTAAATGGTTCAAATGTTTAATTGCATGATAATTTATCTACTATAATAATCAGACATCTTTACCATTGTTTGTTATATACTATATCTCATTAATTATCTCATTCATCTTAATTTTAACAAGTATTGCTGCAAGTAAGAGGCTAAATATGAAATGTGAGTTGAATTTCTAGTCTGAAATGCCAGGATTTTCCTAATCTAGCTGGAGGGCTTTCAATACCTATTTGACAGGTATTATTTATCAAGCCAACCAAACACCAAAAGGGGAAAATATCTTTAGATGAGATCTCTGATGATAAATATCATAAGTTCACCCTTAATTCCTTCCTCTATAGCATCTACCACTGCTGTGTAATGAGATGTATATTGTTATTATATCAAACATTAGCAGAACTGGGAGAAAATAGGGAATACTGTTTCTATCCACAGTGGAAGTTATAGGCAGCATATTTCATGGAAAATTAGTCCTCAGAATTAGGTTTAAAGTACAGTATTTCTTGTTTTCATGGAGTTGTTATATGTGCCCAAACCAATAAAACCTACATTATTTTCTAAGTAAAACTATCTTTCTTTAGCATCATGTTACTCTGGTGACATCATGTGTGTCACGACTATTGGTCATGGCTCTTAAAATGGTAAGAATTAGGGGAAAATCCTTAATAATACTGTTTTTCATATATTCAAACAGAAATTTTCAATCCCAGTACTTGTTTTTAGACCACCTATAGTGTGTCTATCAAGGAGTTTTCCTTGTTCCTTTGTTTTGTTTGTTTTATTCCCTCCATCCTAGTCTATTTCCCTAACTTTACATTTAGAGAAAAGAGAATAATTTGCAATTGTAAATTAATATATCGTGCTATAAGATATTCTTAATATGGTTAAACAGTATTAATTAGCCAAGTTACCATTTTATTGAAGTCAGAATAAAATCTACATTGGCCAGTAAAAATAAATGAACTATGAATTCTAAGGATCATTTGACTCGAATATCTTTCCATAACATGCCCTGAGAAGGATGTGGGATGAGAGTAGTATAATGTCTGGTTGTGAGTGTCCAGAGATGTAACTCAGACAGTAATTATGTGGAATTGTGCTTTGGAGCCCGATATGGGTAGAGTGCAAAACAGACATATCATCTGTTACTGCCTGCCTGTCTGATCTAAAGAAAAACCTTATGACTTCATCGAATTATACATTTCTCAAAAGATGACTTTACCAACTATTTTTTACATGGTTATATTATGCCAGACTAGCTTTTCCTTGATCCTTCAGTTTCATAAAATTTCCATGTGAAAATAAATTATCTGAGTTAACTATATTTAGGTCAAAGATATGTCTAATTAATGTAAGCCAAATAACTAATCATATGGTTTATATAAACAGATCTTGGATATATAACTTCAAGATATTGTACATGGAATTTTATTTTCCTACACACAACCTGTGTGTATACACATGTAGGTCATTCTCTAACAGTTGAAAATAAAAAATCATTACACTTTCCATAGTACCAGAGGGAAAAGAAGTATTATTTCATACTTTCATTTGAATCCCCCTACTTATTAAACGTATGCATCTAAGTAAAGCAGTTCCCAAGGTGGATCTGAAATGGACTTCAAGTGATAGTCAACAGGAAAATGTGATCCAATCAGTGTAGCACCCATATTTGTCACATCTTTCCTAGTACTCCAGATGAATTTCACCCGCCAGCACCCACATCTCTGTGCATGAGATTTCCCCCCTTTACTAGAGACAGTCACGCTGAGCTCTTAAGAGTACTTGTGACACATGCAACATGCCAGAGAATAAATATCCACCCAGGAAAATTCCTCAACCAGTGAACCTCTGCACTTGGTGTATAATTACCCCAGCTCTCTCATACCTCACATAGGATATTTCTGAAGTGTGTTATGCACCCCTTCACAAAGTTTCCCAGGAGAATTATTTTCTAGTCATCCACTGTGCTAGCTGTCTTAAAGTATGAACCTTATTGTCCTCCTTTTCCTCTATGTTTCACTTCCCCCTCTTCCCTACTAATGTTACCCAAGCTTCCCAATATACTACTTGCATCAATACTGGTTTCACGATCTAATTAAGGGAGAATGCAGCCTTAGACAGTTGGTATTAGATGAGATAAATAAGATGGGATGCACATGGATTATAGTAAACTACAATGTGTGTCTTGTGTTGGACGGTTTATCACTACTCAGGCCCATCTCATTGCAACCATGAGGGAAAACAGGACCAGTATTCCTCTATGGCAATGATAACCAGTATGCCTGGTCTTGGAAGATAAATTGGTCATCTAAAATTTTACCTAAAATTTCTTGTTTTGTTAGTTTGTTTGTTTAACATTGACAAGTAATGAAATTTTATTTAAATGTACATAGCTATTAAAAAATACATCAAACTAAATGGCTAATATGCAGCCAAACTAATCTGTTTTGAATGATACTCTAGCTCCGTTGAGCCTACCTTGTTTAGCTTCAGAGAGCTCATTTGCTCTGGGCCACTATTAAAATTGGTATGCTTTAAATTAAGCTGATAAATTAGTATAGCAATACTTTCAATTGTTGTATATTCTCCTTCCAGAATTCAAAATCTCCCATAAATACCTGCCTTTTTTTCTTACTGGTAAAGGTTAAAAAGTACAATAATGTATCTTTTACTTTGGAATGAATACCCTGGATTCCAGGATATTCCAGATCATTGGAACCTTTATAACTTCACCAATGTGGTTATTTCTGAATATCTACATATTTCCCTCCCATTCTCTGGTAAGCATATATCTGTGTTCATCAGGTTTGATTAACATAATGTCATCAATATAGTGGACCAGTATGGTGCTCTGGGGAATGTTATCATAGTCTTGACAGTTTTGACCAAAAACTAGTCCCCCAAAAGCTCAGTTACAAAGAAAGAAAATTCACAGTTTTTATATTTATATTTATGTATAATATGTATACACCATGAGTAAAAATCAAAGTTCTGTTATCAAAGATGAAGAACTTTAGACAACTAAACTCTTTGCTATAGACAAATTTTTTTGTATACTTAACATAGATATAAATTTTTAACATATTTGAAAATCATGAATTTTCTTTTAACAGGTTTTGAAGGATTAGTTTTTGGCCAAAATTACCTACATTTATTTTATGCAAAGTTTCAATTCACCACACATAATGCTCTAAATCTGCGGTTCAATGGTGACAAAAATTCTATTAATATACACACTGGTAGAGTTGTGACAAAATGCTTCCATTGTGTGGTAGGAAGAACCCTTGGAATCAGAGAACAGATACTGTTAGGTGTTTGATTTTGAATACCATTACAGCCTTCAGTCAGCTTCAGGAACTGTATAATGAGATAATAATGTTTTCTGTAGGGGTGAACAAAAATGTATAAAGAATGAAAACCTGATTTTTAATTGAGAAATCTTAATAGACCTGATATAATACGGTAGCTGTATTGGGCAATCCTCAGGTCAGGTTTGGGATCCCGAACAAATACGATTCCTATCAAGAGTTCTTTGCTTAGTCACCTGATTCTCCCTGAAGTTAATCGAAGCCTCTATGCTTTAAACAGGAAGTTGACTGATGCAAAAGAGTGGTTTGAATTTAGGAGTGCATGCCACTTTCAAAGTTTAAGAATGTCAAAGAATGTCTTTAGCTCTATACTGTTGAAAGGATTTACCATGTACTGGCTTCTTCCCGAAATTCGTTTCTACTGTTGATGCTCATGATGGTGATGTTGATAAGAAACAGTAATAGCAAATTTTACTCAATGCTTGCTATGTTCAATGCACTATTCTGTGCATTTTGTATGTTTTAATACATTTACTTTCATAAAATATGAAAAAGGTAACATCATTAGTCTAATTTTACAGATGTGGAAACTGAGGCATAGAGTTTCTTATGGAGTTTGCATAAGTTTATATACTTAGGTAGTGACTAAGCAGACTTTCAACCCAGAGTGGCTCTGCACTAAAGCTACACCAAAATATTGCCCCAGGAAAGCAGCACGCAGGTGCCTCACAAATCGAAAAAAATTCCGATGACTCTCTTCCCAAGGCAACTTGCATCTATGGAAAATTGTTTCCCCATAGACCTATCTAGGTTACTGCCTGAGATGGAGGTAGTACTCTTCATAGACAAGAAAAGGAAGAACTTATTTCCTGGAGAGAGAGAGAGGCTTCTAGAAAAATCTAGTCCTCAGGTTATCCAACCTGAGAGGGATAATGAACATTTAAATATTTTCCCCCTCTTACTCTTTTTCTTCCCCGAGAGGTGTAGGGCTCAGTATTAAATCTGGATTTTGCTTTAATATATCTCAGTGAGATTGTGTTCTCTATGTAATGTCCCACTTATCTAAAGGGAAGGGAAAACATGTTTCAGTTCTACTTTTGGAGCTGAAATGCTATCTCTTAATCACTCTAGCGTCATTTTCTTTTTAAATGTCATCACTATTGACATCTTGGTCTGGATGATTCTGTACTGTGGAGGCTGTTGTGTGCATTGCAGTATATTTAGCAGCACCCCGGCCTCTACCCACAAGATGACAGTAGCATCTCCCCAGTTATGCCAACAAAAAAGTGTCCTATAGTTTGCAAAATCACCTCAGTTGAGAACATTTAGACTTCAGCACTTTAGTTCAAAAATAAAATAAAGATTGATAATGAGATCGATTTGACTGCAGTGAGAAGAGTGTTTAATGTGATCATTTAAGGAATTGTTCCTTAGAAAACAAAGTTAATCAATAAGGCTTTTTTTTTTTTTTCTAAATTTGTTACAAAATTTCTGTATACCTCACCTAAGTGTAAGCCAAATATCAAACTTGTCCTCTATATTGTATATTGATGACTACAAGGCCTATACCCTTACCTTGTATAGGTCTAAGAGTCACATAAACCATATAGTAGATTTACTTCAGCTTCATGACATAGCATATAGCAAGATAATGAAATAAACCAAGGCTGGGAATTAATGAAACAGTGCAACAAGTTGAGGAGGCATTACAAATCCAGGCAGTCCTCAGAAGTTAGGGGTTTTTAGAGTATTAAGTCAAAGTCAAAATGAGCTAAAAGCCACACATCATGATGCAGCAATAGGTTAAAGTCAGTCAAGCTGTCAGTGACTTAAAAGCAACATTGTATCTGGGTGGCTCAGTCGTTAACCTTCAGACTTTGGCTCAGGTCATGATCTCGCAGTTTGTGACTTCGAGCCCTGCATCGGGCTCTGTGCTGACAGCTCAGAGTCTGGAGCCTGCTTCGGATTCTGTCTCTCTCTCTCTCTGCCCCTCCCCCGCTCATGCTCTGTGTCTCTCTCTGTCAAAAATAAATAAACATTAAAAAAATTAATAAGAAAAAGCTACAAAGAATTCTTTAAGCTTTTATTCAGGGAGAAGGGTACAAAATTTCTTCCATTTTTATGAACAAAATGTATAATATGCTGTAAAAATCCAAAGTAAATTGTTAATTGGCACTTGACTGACAACTGATTAGTAAGTTTTAACAAGAGCAAAATCTTAAATCAGTTTTAATTCACTTTCTCAATTTAAAACTATTACGTTCTTGGGGCGCCTGGGTGGCTCAGTGGGTTGAGCATCCGACTTCGGCTCAGGTCATGATCTCACGGTTTGTGGGTTCAAGCCCTACATCGAGCTCTGAACTGACAGCTCAGAGCTTGGAGCTGCTTCGGATTCTGTGTCTCCCTCTCTCTCTGCCCCTCCCCTGCTCCCACTCCGTCTCTCTCTCTCTCAAAAATAAAGAAACACTACAAAAAAAAAATTAAAAAAAAAACATTGTATCTAGAGATAAGTATACCTCAAGTCAGAGAGTAGCCCTTTCTCACAAATGCAGGCTCTCGAGGCCAGACACAATAATTGATTTCCTAGGGAAGACTACCATATAGTGTGGTTCATTTAATGGATGTTAAAAACTAAGAGTTGAAAAGAAGAAATATTTTAATATATATACTTCCATAAAAACAAAAGAAGAACGTGGTGAAATATGTACCTCATTACTAGAGAAAGTTCGAATAGAAGTATAATAGTATTCTTTAAAAATGTACACAATGAAGTTCAGAGAAATTAAATGACCTATCTGTGTGCTTATAGCTACTAAGAAAAATAGAAGTCCAATTTCTTAATTACTTGGCTATCTGTTCCAATGTTTACTACTTTTTTTAGACTAATAAAACACCTCTGATTTCCACTGTTTTAGAAACACAGGTTTTTGTAGCATATTAAACAGACAAAAAAGTCAACCACCAATCACATCCCTGCGGCTACTGAGAAGGCAATACATTCTACCAATGAATAAAAACTGACAGAAAGATTAGGTACAGTGTTTAAAAACACACTTTTCCTCAACGTTAGACATTTTGTTTGGCTAATTAGAGAAATTACTCCAATTATAAATATTTCTTCATTGGTACAAATAACTGTAGTATCATTTGCACATTCCTATCCTTAGCATCTTTCCAAGCATATTAGAGGATAAAATGTCTCTTTTGCATTATCTATGCTTTCATAAACCTTTTAAATATATATATATATTATATTTTATATATTATATACTATATTTTATTTATATATATTATTTCAAGCTAAACTTTTCAACTTAAAAACATATTTTCTTGGAAGAAAAAAAATAGCTATTGATTACATATGCATATAATTCTCTATAAATATCTCCAAAAACATAAAGAAGGAAACATGTAAATAAATACATAGCATATGTAAAATAAATGTCTCTCATGCAAGAAATACCACTAAGATAGTGGTTTTTCTCTGTGTGGGGGATCTCTCTCTTTTTCTCTTATTAATAAGATTAATCAGATAAGTCTTACTAACTTTTTCTCTCCTGATTAAACTTGATAATGAAGACATTTGTTTTATCTTTTTAAGGATTACAATTGATGCAGATAGCTCAGCTGACCCTAAACATGCACTTTGTAGTCCATTGCATTGGAGGATTGTTTACAGAATGCTAATCACATTAAGAAATCTGCCTTCAGGGGCGCCTGGGTGGCTCAGTCGGTTGAGCGGCCGACCTCGGCTCAGGTCATGATCTCTCGGTCAGTGAGTTCGAGCCCCGTGTCGGGCTCTGTGCTGACAGCTCAGAGCCTGGAGCCTGTTTCAGATTCTGTGTCTCCCTCTCTCTGACCCTCCCCTGTTCATGCTCTGTCTCTCACTGTCTCAAAAATAAATAAAACGTTAAAAAAAAAATTAAAAAAAAAATCTGCCTTCAGCTTCTGTTTACCTGAGTCTTCCAGACAAGCATACATTTTGAAGTAACATATTTTGTCATAAATTAACAGTTTAGGGCTGTATAACAGGTACTCCCAAGACAGAAATGACTGTGACTAACTCTGGCATTTCGGAAGCAACAAGTCTCGTCTGTTATCAGCATGTTATCTGTTATCTGTTATGGTCGGTTGTGGAAACTGAGAATCAGTGTGTGCTAAATTAAAATAGAACTTCCGGGGGCGCCTGGGTGGCTCAGTCTGTTTCAGATTCTGTGTCTCCCTCTCTCTGACCTTCCCCCATGCATGCTCTGTCTCTCTCTGTTTCAAAAATAAATAAACGTTAAAAAAAATAATAGAACTTCTGACTTTTTAAATATTAAAAAAGAAAAGCTCAAGACCCAAAACATAGAGTTACTAAATTAGCAGTGAAAAGAATTAGCTGCCCAGGTGAGCTTAATGTTCATGATACTCATGGAAACTTCTTCCCAAGTGTTAAGGATTTTTAGCTGATCTACATTTCATCCCCAACACCTAACGCCATCAAGGGGCCCTCAAAATGCTTTAGTTTCAAGCAGTCACACCAAATTGTAATATAATACAGAACCAATCTAGAAATAGGATTTTTAGATTCTATTGTGAGTCAGTGTGCATTCTGTCATTAGCAAATTATGCGCTGCATTTCTACTGTGGATTATATCATTCTAGAAAGGCTCATCAAGATCGAGGAAATCATCAACACTAGAAAAATATAGACCTTGACTACATGTTAAAACTATGGTACCAAAATGATTAGAGAAAATTATGAGATTATTGATCATAAAAACAAGCAATAGTTTTTAATTAAATTATATAGCAATCATTTTCAAATGTGGAAATGTTTGCACATTTTAAAGTAATAACGTTTATTGTTCATATTATAACTTTGATCAAACTTTATTCATATAATTACAGCATGACTTTATTTTTCCTTAAGTAGGTTCCACACCCAGTGTGGAGCTCAATGTGAGGCTTGAACTCACAACCCTGAGTTCAAGACCTGAGCTGAGGTCGAGTCAGATACTTGCCTGAGCTACCCAGGTGCCCTTCAACATGACATTTTAAACCAATTTTCATAAGTTCTTCACTTTTTACATTTTGCAAATAAAAATATCATTTTCCACAGGAAACCACTCTGAAATATTTTATACATTATGACTTGGACACATATAAAAAATTATTGGTTCACTGTCTTTTCTTATAACCGAACAGAGTAAAATATTCAAATAGTTTAAATAAATACACAATTTCAATAATTTTCAAGAGTTATAATGTAGTTAATACAATTTCACTGAAAATGGTGAATTCATAAAATGAGCATTTTTTTTCCAAGTCAAGTATGATCCTTATGGAAGGAAGTTTTTGCCTGGAAATATTTTTTCTTAGATGTGAGCTAATTGTAACATCCTTCACACAGATAAATTGAGATTACTCTTTGAAATCTCTTCCCTCCAGGGACCTTCCCTCTTCTCCCCTCCTCAACCCTTTCTTCTCTTCATATGTTCTTTCTGCTTCATATTAGAAGGAGGCATCCCTTACACTGAACTCTACTTTCTGAGGCCAAAGAAATAAGTGGCTTTGTCCACATCTGTGGTTCCCAGACCATCTGGTAGTAGCCCCATTTCAGCCACTCTGGAGGGTGTTTGTGTACCCTCTAGATACAGGAAGGTATTAGGCTTAGTTTTCAGGAGAGAAGATGCCTCTTTTGTTTGGCCAAAAACATTCTTCATTTTTTAGTTTTTGTGTTTGTTTTATTGTCTGATTTTTTCTTTTTTTTTTATGTCCTTGAATTATTTAGTTATTCCCATTAGATCCTTATATCATTATTCTTTTAATGCATTCTCAAATGTTTTTATTAAACAAAAAAACCTTCTTTAAAATCATTATTAAATCCAAATTTTAAAAATATAAATAAAAGTTAATTGTTAAAAATACTTGGAAAATGTAGTATATTTATAGTGTAACCATATTTTAGGTACACCTTGACATGCAGTTAACATATAAGAGAAGCTGAAGATTCAAACTTATTTCACATTAAAATCTTGTTCTTTCTACTGTATCCAAAGTTGATAGCCAATATTCTTGTACTCCTTATCTTTTTCTTTGGTGGAATAAAATGAAATTAGAGACTAAGATTTCTTCAAATTCATCAAAGAGAAAATTAAATTCGGTCAATGTCAAGTCCACATTTTAATTTGAATTCTTAACTAAGGGTTACATTACAACTAATAACAACTTTCACTAAGAAACCATATCGTATTTTTGACAATTTCATGTTGTATAAAATACTCAGTGTGAGAGAGACTCAACCCTTTACTCAATGTAAGCAGTTTTGAATTTAATTTTATGATTTGACCTAAAACTGGTGACTTAAATCTTATCTGCAGCCCTCCTTCTTCCCACTATGGAAGGGGAATATACTATACTCTTTCATGGACTCTTGATTTAAAAAAATAGACTATGGATCCTTACATTTTTCAATGTTCCCTTTAAATGTATATCTTAAGGTTAATAAATTTCTCAAAATCACCAGTGTGCTTTAGGAAGTCAGTTAAAGTTCATATATTTTCTATGGAAACCCTAGGTGCTTTATAATAAATTGTAACAGATTCTGAAGTAGATATGACTAATTTATCTCTTAGAAATTCACCTAGAAACTAATTATACTGCTTTCTCTCAATTTAGTGAATTATCACACTGCTATTAAGCAAATGAAATGGTCTGTTAGAGTTTCACTGATTCATGCTAATAAATGACTAATATTCTATGTTTTCTAAGATGCTGCAAATGTATTTTTATTCCTCAGGTATAATAAATACAGGAAAAGCCTCCATAGGAGAAAAACAGATACAGCACAGAACCTTTCCAGATATTTGTTGCCCAGACAAAACATGACAACATCATATTCAATAATTGTTAACAAAAACTATTCTTGCTTAGGGCAAAATATTCTTAGGGGATGCATCTTGAGAAGTTATACAGTCTTCAAAAATTATTAAGTAATTAAATTATAGAGTTCCTGAAAGAAAATTGCTCTCTCCCAAGTTCACCGACTCTATACTGTATCTGAACTCAAAACATTCCAGTGTTTTGTTTTCAGTGCAACACCTCATCTTTAACAGAAATATATATTAGGTAGAAAACATGCATACCCCACTATGGATTTATGGTATCACAGTTAAAACAGACTTGCCTAAACCTCTCTGTGAAATAGTGTATTTTTTTGTGTGTGCACTGAAGGTATTTAAACTGAGACCAAGGCACCAGAGTTCAATTTGGAGCATAGAAAATTTATGCTTTTTCAGTGTTGGAAAACAGTTGGGGAAATAGGATATCTCACTAACTTTTTTTGAAAGTGTAATTCTTCAGCTTATCAAGAGGATAGTTTGGCAGTATCTATCAAGATAAAAAATAAACATTCTGGGCGTGCCTGAGTGGCTCAGTCCATTAAGTGTCTGACTTCAACTTAGGTCATGATGTTATGGTTCGTGAGTTCAAGCCCCACATCAAGCTCTCTGCTGTTGGTGCAGAGCCCTATTTGTATCCTCTGTTTCCTTCTCTCTCTGTCCCTTCCCTGCTCATGTGCTTTCTCCATATCTCTCAACAATAACAAATAAACATTTAAAAATAAATAAACAAACACACATACATTCCATGGTAACATAATTTCAGAAATAGTCTCACTCTCTGCCAAGATATTTGTACAAAGGTTATTATAGTAGCAGCTTTTGTAATTATTATACATAAAAGAATCATAAATTACCTGAATATCCATCAGAAGCACTATGGTTAAACCAGTTATATGAAACAAATGCTCTAGAATACTAGGAAGACATAAAAGAAAAAAAAAAAGCAATACTAAGCAGCCATTAAAAACATCAATTTGATCTGTGTCCTGATATGGAGAAATCAGTAACATGTTCACTGTTAATTAAATAAAAGTTGTATTAATTAATTTTATTTAACAAACACGTATAGTGCCTTCTAAGTGTTGCATACTGTTCTAAGTGCTTTACAAATATTAACATTTGTTAGTTTTTCAGTAACAATCTTATGAAGTGGAACTGTTATTACTTCTCCATTTTCCAGACGAGGAAACAGAGGTATGGAGAGGTTAACTGACTTGCACAATGTAACACTACTAGTACACAAGAAAAATTACATTTGAACGCACAGGTCGAAGAGCAATAGGTCATATAGATGCTGGATGATGCCATACAATTGCCTCCTGGATGAAGAAAAGGAGTACATTGTTTTTATAATTATAAAGTTCCTTCAAAGAAAACTGTAGACATGAAAATGGTAAAGCACCTCTCGTTTACATTTTCTAGTCTTAGGATATTTCAAAAGCTTAGTATATAGATTTAAATGCCAAGTTTTCTTTGAGAAAACTTAAAATAACAGAACACCACAAAATGTGCCTGAAATAATTTGCCACTATTAGTCTTACTTTTTTTTCCCTTTCTGCAGACAGATAGGTTGCATAGTCTCAATAAATTAAAAATAAGTCTTTCCAGAAGTTTACATTAAAGTGACTTCTAACAGTTTGCTAACCTTAATCAGAAATCCAACTACATTGTACCCAGAGATAAATGCCTGCTTAAAGCCCACTCATGTACTAATTCAGATTCCACCTAAGAATTCCATATATAAATTGAAAGGTAATCATACTTTCACTTCCTTAATTACTTTATCATTTATTTTTCCAATTTTATTGAAGTTTAATTGACAAAATTGTAGTATATTTAAAGCTTACAGCCCAATGATTTCATATCATATACTTAGTGAAAAGGATTCTCACAATCAAGTTAGTTAACACATCCATCGTCTCACAATTACTCTTTTTTTTTTTTAATTTTTTTTTAACTTTTTTTATTTTATTTTTTTTTTATTTTTGAGACAGAGAGAGACAGAGCATGAATGGGGGAGGGGCAGAGACAGAGGGAGACACAGAATCGGAAGCAGGCTCCAGGCTCTGAGCCATCAGCCCAGAGCCCGACGCGGGGCTCGAACTCACGGACCGTGAGATCGTGACCTGAGCTGAAGTCTGACGCTTAACCGACTGAGCCACCCAGGTGCCCCTCACAATTACTCTTGTGTGTGTGTGCGTGCGTGTGTGTGTGTACGTGTGTGTGTAGAAAGTTTAAGATCTACTCTCTCAGCAAATTTCTACTATATTATACAGTATTGTTAATTCTATTCACCATGGAACATTAAATCTTCAAATTCTATTCATCCTATAACTAAAAATTTGTACTCTCACCAATTTCTCCCCATTTCACCACCCCTGGTCCCTAACAACTACAATTTTTCTATTTTTATGAGTCTGAATTTTACTTCATTTTTTATGACTCCACAAATAAGTAAGTGACATACATCCATATATTTTAAAAATTTTTTATGATTCCACATATAAGTGATATATATGTATATCTATAACACATTTTATGTATCCATACCCTTAGATTGTTCCCACACTTGAGATATTGTAAATAATACTGCAATAAACATGGGAATACAGATACTTCTTCAAGATAGTTATTCTGTTTCCTTTGGATACATACCCAGAAGTGGTATTGCTGGGTCATATGTTAGTTCTATTACTAATTTTGTGAGGAAACTCTATATTATTTCCATAATGGCTGTGCCAATTTATATTCCCATCAACAGTGCACAAGTCTTCCTTTTTGTCTACATCCTTGCCAACATTTATTTTTTGCCTTTTTGACACAGATATCCTAACAGGTATGAGGCAATATCTCATTGTGCTTTTGATTTTCATTCCCCCAATGGTTAGTGATTGTGAGCAATCTTTTCACATACTTATTGACCATTTGTATGTATTCTTTGGAAAAATGTTTATTTGGGCTCTTCTCCCATTTTTAAATTGAGTTACTTGTTTTTTGCTATTGAGTTGCACAAGCCCTTTATATATTTGGATATCAATCCCTTATTAGATACATAGCTTGCAAATATTTTCTCTCATTCCATAGGTTACT
This sequence comes from Panthera uncia, assembly GCF_023721935.1. NCBI lineage: Eukaryota > Metazoa > Chordata > Mammalia > Carnivora > Felidae > Panthera > Panthera uncia. The sequence continues at coordinate 63,606,415 of NW_026057577.1, forward strand.
TTTTCATTTTGTTGATAGGTTCTTTTGTGGTGCAGAGCTTTTAGCTTGATGTAGTCACACTTGTTTATTTTTGCATTTACTGCCTTTCCTTTTGGTGTCAAATCCAAAAAAATTGACAAAACCAATGTCAAGAATTTTTCTCCCTATGTTCTTCTCTGGTATTTTTTATGATTTCAAATTGTGCCCTTATTTTTTAATCCATTTTTTAAATTTTATTTGTTATTTTTTAAAATTTACATCCAAATTAGTTAGTATACAGTGAAACAATGGTTTTTTAATCCATTTTGAGTTGACTTTTCGTATAGTCTAAAATAGGAGGTTCAATTTCATTGTTTTAAATGTGGCTGTCCAGCTTTCCCATCACCATTTATTGAAGAAGCTATCCTTTCCCTAACGTGTATTCTTTGTGTATTTGTGGAAAATCAGTTGACCATAAACCATGGATGTATCTCTGGGCTCTCTGTTCTGTTCTATTTATCTGTATCTCTGTTTTGATGCCTATATTATCCTGTTTTGACTACTATAGCTTTTCAATATACTTTAAATCAGGAAGTGTGATGCTTCCTCCACCTTTGCTTTTCTTGCTCAAGCTTGCTTTAGCTATTTAGGGTCTTTTGTGGTTCCATGGCATTAATTTCTTTTCCTATTTCTGTAAAAAAGCATTGGAATTTTGATAGAGATTGCATTGATTCTGTAAATTACTTTAGTATGAACATTTTTAAAAATATGAATTATTCTAATCCATGAATACAGGATATCTTTCCATCTATTTGTGTATTCTTCAATTTCTTTCATCAATGTTTCATACTTTTCAGTGCACAGATGATTTTTGCAGGACAGCTTTGCCAGGTAAGGGGTTTTTGGTTGGCAGGATTTTTGTTTGTTTGTGTGTTCATTGTTGTTGCTACTATTTTTCTTTCAGTGCTTGAATATATCTCCCCATTCTCTCCTGGTTCCCAAAGCTTCTGCTGAGAAATCTTCTATTAGCCTTTAAGAGTTCCTTTTTTTCCTCTTGGTACTTTAAAAATTATCCTTTTCTCTTTGATTTTAGACAGGTTTAATTATAATGTGTCTTCCAGAACATTTTTTTGAGATGAATCTTTTTGGGAACATATGAGCTTCATGAACCTGTATGTTCAACTCTATCTGCAGATTTGGAAACTTCTGAGCCATTAGTTCTTTAAATAGGCTTTCTTCCCTCTTTCACCTTCTTTTCTCTTGGTATCCCAATAATTGTTCCACTTGATAGTGCCCCATAATTCAGGTAGGCTTTCTTTACTATTTTTATCTTTTTTCCTTGTTCTCTGACTGGATAATTTCAAATGATATGTCTTCAAGTTCACACATTCCTTCTTCTGCTTGATCAAGTATGATATTCATGCTCTTTACTGATTCCCCACTTCCCACCTCTGTTGCATTTATTTTTCAGCTCGAGAATTTGTTTGGTCATTTTTTTTCTCTATTTCTCTGTTAAATTCACTTTGTTCATGTATTGTTTTCCTTATTTGTTGAATTGTCTGTATTCTCTTGTAGCTAGCTAAATTTTCTGAAAAGAATTACTTTGAATTATATCCCAAATGATTTGTAGATATCCATTTCTCTGGGGTTATTTACTGAAAAAACTATTGTGTACCTGTGGTGGTGTCCCTTTCCCTTTATTTTTCAGACTCCTTCATGACTTGTGTTGTTATCTTCACATTGGAAAAGGCAGTCACCTTCTTCAGTCTTGACTGACTGGTTTCATGCAAGAAAACCTTTTGGTTGGTGCTGCTAGATATTTTGTCTCACAGGTTTTTTATTTGTTTCATTTTGTTTTGTTTTATGGATATGACTGTTCCACACTTGTTCTAACTTGGTGGGTAATTTTTTTGTTTTGTTTTCTTTTGTTTGACTATATGACTTTTCTTGATTGTATAAAACAAGGCTGGGTTTGGCAGTTTCCCATTTACCTTGCCCAGGGGAATTCTGAATGCTCAACTTTTGTACTTTCATTCAACCCTGCAGAATTCGACTAGCTTTCTGTGAATGCCCACTAGCTATCTGCAAAGGCTCACATTCACTAATCTTAGGGATAAAGGGAGCCAGGTACAGAATTGGGAGCATTTGGGTGAGGCATGTGCAATGTTAGATGACCATGTACCACATGGGGGAAATCCACATGTGATGTGTCCTCAGTGGTTTGTGGAGAAGCCTCCTTATAGAGCCTGTGAAGAAGATAGAGGATCTGCATCCCTTTGATATGTTCCAAACCCTGGCTGCTATTCTCCTAGTTCCTCTCCACCCCTTAGTCATGCAGCTCACCTCAGTATTCTGGATGGGATGAAAAAGAAATGAATTTCTTTCACAGCATCACAAACAGCTAGGGAAACTGGGTGCTCACTTGCATGCTCTAATTTTCCTCTGTGAGTGAAATCACAGGCCAATGGGTATCTCTTGGCATTGAACCGTCATGACTTAGGGGAAGGGTGATGTGTGTAGGTGAGCCTCCCAGCTACCCTATAAACTTATCTTTACTCTCTTCAGTCTTACTGTCTTCAATGCATCCAATCTTGACTTTTTTTTTCTTCGTCTTCAACAGTGTGCTAGGATTTCTCTGCTGAACTCCTGAACTTTCACAAAGGTACTCTTTTCCATGGGTGATTGTCAAAATCACATTTAGGTGGTAATATGGTAGAAAACCCTTATTCCACCACTTTGCTGACCTCATTTAGCCTTAATTCTGGGTTAATTCTTTGTAATTCAATGTGAAAATAATTGTTATTTACAATTTATTGAATCATTTAAGAATATATGTTATTATTCTTGGAATAGGGCTGCAAATTTAGCAAATAAAAATGCCAAAGTCCAGTTAAATATAAATATCTGATAAGCAAGAATTAATGTTGTTAATATAAAAAACACAGCATGTGGAACAAACTTATATTTTTTAAAAAGACTTTGTTTATCTTAAAGTTAAATGTAATTGAGTACCTTATTTTTGTGTATAACATCTGTCTCTCTATAAATATACATATCTTTATATTTCCAAAATATATATATTTTTAATTTCTCCCTCTCTGGGTGCCTGGGTCATGCAGTCGCTTACGTGTCTGACTGGCTCAGGTCATGTCTTGTGGTTCATGGGTTCAAGCCCATGTTGGGCTCTGTGCTGACAGCTCAGAGCCTGGTGCCTGCTTCATGGATTCTGTGTCTCCCTCTCTTCCCCTCCTCCACTGGTGAGCTCTCTCTCTCTCTCTCTCTCTGTCTCAAAAATAAATAAATCCTTATTATTATTATTATTTTTAGTTTCTCCTTGAATGCATGCTTAAATGTACACACAGACACACACACAGACACACACATATACATACACACATACACAAACATATTGGGTTTTGGATTTTTCTGTCTTACCTATAGTTAAAGAGAGAAGAAATAGCATTTTTACCTAAGGCATGAATTGGTAAGTTATCTCACTGAAACTTATATTGCAGTTGTCAACCAGAAGATCTGACTTATCTTTACATGCAGGAATCAAGTATGCCGCATATCCCAAACTGCTTTTGCCCTCCTCTCAAATATTTCAGCTAATTAAAAAGTACACTAAATGTAATAAGTCAGAATGAATTCCAGGCTAGAGAGCTATTCAAGGATGTACTGGTTTGCTGAAAAATACCTTGAATTTCATGAAATCCGTAAGTATGGTCCTATCTAAATGACCCCAGATAGTATTCTATTGAAGATTTTATAGCCTTCTAAATAGTGAATGATTTCACCAATCTAAATAAAGTGTATGTCACTCTTATTCTTAAAATCTCACTACCTAAAATCTGAAGTCAATATTCTAAATGACATAGAAATAGAATTTATATAGAATACCAATGAGGTCATTACTAATTATATATAATTTGTAGTTTTGCATATATGAGTCAGTAAGAATAATGATAAGTAATATTGGTCCAATATTAAAAACTTATATATTTTATATTTTAGAAAGAGGCAGTTGAATCATAGTGTTCTTCAGTGAGCAACACAGACACTTACCCTGGGAGCCCTGCTTTCTTGCTCAAGCTCCTTTGCGTGAGCAGCACATTGCCCTTCTATGTCTTTGGGCCTTCAGAAAACAGGAAAATGTTTGTTCACATGAGTATGGAGTTTTTATTGTTAAAAGTAGCAGTTAACTAGTTGTGTTGTATAAGATTATGATCTTAAATTGAATATTCTAAAACTTTCCTTAGATGTTTTGGTAGATAATTAAGCAAATTTGTGTTGGCTTATGATTAAAAGATTTATATAGCAAATTAACTGAATCAGTATTTTTTATAAAGTAAAAGTAGGGAAGAACATAACTTGAGTTAAATATTAGATACTTTCCTGAAGTATTATTATGATTAAAATGAACATTTGGTTATACACAATACAAAACATAAGATCTTCCAGGCTGGAATTGTTGCAGCCATGTTCTAAAGAGTAGAACTTTGGGGTCTCAATGACAGCTAATAATTCTACAACAACCTCAATTCCTTTCTTTTCTTTCTTCTTCCTTTCTTCTTTTCCTTACTTGAGGAAAAAGTTCTTCCTGATAATCATTGCTGCCTTTCTGGCCACCTTAGTTGGTAAGCAATTATGATATTCTATTCAAGAATTTTTTTAATGGACTTTGTCATTATTCTAAGCTGTCCACCCTCACTGGGTCTCACCTAAATAGCATGAGAGAGTATCTGCATCCCCAATACTGCTAGATAATATCACTTTGAACAGACTCTTCCTATATTCCTAACAGAAGGAGATAAAAAAATGATAATATTCCAGATTACCTATTAACATGTGGTCCACTTAGTCTTCTACATTCTCTATACTTGTCCTTATCTTTATTTTTATTTTAATGTTTATTTATTTTTGAAAGAGAGGGATACAGAGTGAGAGCAGGGGAGAGGCAGAGAGAGAGGGAGACACAGAATCCAAAGCAGGCTCCAGGCTCTGAGCTGTCTGCAGAGAGCCCGATGTGGGGCTCAAACTCACAAAGATCATGACCTGAGTCGAAGTCAGACTCTTAAATGACTGAGCCTCCCAGGCACCCTATAAACTTGTCTTAATAGAGATCATCATGTGTACTCTCCTTGTGTACATTGCTTTGGGCCTTGCTTTGTTTTTTTTTTTTAATTTTATGTATTTTTGAGAGAGACAGAACATGAGTGGGGGAGAAACAGAGAGAGAGGGAGAGACAGAATCTGAAGCAGGCTCCAGGCTCTGGGCTGTGAGCACACAGCCTGAAGTGGGACTGGAACTCACAGATGGCAACATCATGACCTGAGCTGAAGCTGCCTGCTTAACCGACTGAGCCACCCAGGTGCCTCAATATTGCTTTTATTGAACCACTCTTTAATATTTTCTCAGCCCTCTATAATAAAGGATGTTCTAAGAATCAATACTTTGAAACATGTTAGATCTGTTGTGATTGAGGACAGTATCCATATGCCAAAAGTAAATATGTTTTGTGTGTGTGAGTGTTACCTCCAGGGGTAGAATTTCTGAGCCATTGTTCTGATTTCTTATCTTGTGAATGCCATAAATCAAATAAATTTATTTTTTCACTATTTACATTGACTCTTAAATTTAATAGGTTCTATGCTTAGATCCTATATATTTACTTATTATTTTGTGTATATTCATAGTCACTGAAAGACAAAGTGAAGAAAGGGGGTTTTTGTGTTTTTTCTTTACATAGACTTTGTAAAAACCCAATTTGTTGGTAAAATACAGAGTAAGTTACTTTTCACCAAAGGGTGTCCAATGTGCCAGTGCTTGTCAGTATTCTTCACCCAGAGGAACTCCAATATTAGAGACCAAGATGAGAAAGAGGAGTCCATTGTTTTCTAATAGCAGTGGTCCTTATTTAACCCTGCTATCAAACTGGTGGGTATTCCTTATGGTTTTGTGATTATATCAGGCCAGCAGTTGTCAGGCTATATTTTTTCCCCCATTAATGCTTTACCAACTAGTAGACACTCAGCACAATAATGTAGATTCCAATTCATTCACAGAGATTTCTTTTTTCTTGGTAAATTTCAGGAAAGTAAAAATATATAAAATTACAATTAACAATTTCTAAAATAGTTATCCAGAAAGCATAGAAAATATTTTTGAGTAAAACCTAGTTTTACTAAAACCTAGTTTTACTAGAAGAATATAATTATATTTATATACTGAGGCCAGATGCACTGGTATTTAAAATCTCCAATCCAGCAGAAGTCACATGAATTCTATACACAAACTTGTCCATTTAAGAAAAGGAATGTCATAAGCTTCTCAAAAAATGATGTTAAAATAATTGAAATTGTGAATAAACATAAGCTACTTGACTTTTTTAAATTAGAAATATAATTTTAAAATAACTAACAACTTTTTACATTTTCCAAACTTGGATATTCCTGGCGGATAAAAATTATGTGATAGATACTTTCATGAGGATGGTAGAATTGTCTTCACATTAGTGAAAAATGGGAAAACATAACCACTGCGTTGGTTAGTCTTATATAAAATTAAAATTAAACTCTCTCTATTGCATATATTGCATTCTTCTTTGAAATTGCTTATAACCAGTATGATAATACATTAAAATGAAGTGATATAATATGCGAAATGGTTGTGACAAAGAAACGAAGTCTATTTCCAATTAAACATAAGTACCCCTACAATCCCTTCAAAGATGTATGTTTGTCTTAACGATAAAGTGCAGATGTTACTTTTCTGTAGAAGATGAGATTGAAAACTGTCACTATTTCTAATGCTGTTTTCTCCATTCCTGATTATATTTTAAGAACTATAGTGTCTCTACAAAACCACACAATTCAAAGTGCTTTTCTTTTCTTTTATATTCTACTACTGAATATCAGAGGAAATTAAGAGTAATATCCAGAATGCAAGGAGCACTATTACATATAGAAAACAGCATAATAACTATGGGGAGCTATTGAGGAAATTAGCTAAAGCATGGACATAGATTAGAAATACCTTGTTGCCTCATCTGTAATGCTACTTTTTAATGTATTTCATTTGGCTAAATGATTGTTTCACCACAAACATAAAACCCCAATAAATGTATGTAACAGTAGCTGATGTTAATTTTACATTGTTTGTAGCTCTTTAAATTATGCATCAGAATAATTTAAAAATTTTGAGATTGGTACCAGTGTCTGAATCAGAGATAGTAACTACTAGCCCTTAGTTAAATATACATATGTTATGTGATATGCTTTCTCTACTTTTCTCTTCTCCTGGGATTTTGCTCTTTCCCCTTTATTTCTTGTCCATACATACTTAAAACCTGTCTGAATCCCAATTTGTTAACATCATTGGGTATGATTTAGCATGAGAAAAAGTTAATTTTTCTCTTCGTTTTTTTGAATTAAAATTATTTACTTCAGAATTAACATGTTTGTCCCAAACGATTTACAGATTCACAGTACTTTTGTAAATATTTTTATAATATATATATATTTAATATTTTGTTCCACAAAATTTTTTAAATAACTGAGGTCCACTACATTCATAGTCATTGCATATTTTTAAGTTGCCCCACCTGTCTGCTGAACATCTTAAAATGGATATTATTCAGAGAAACAAACCCACTTCTGCCATAAACTTGCTTCTTATCTGTAACCTGCCTATTCTAATATTTTTATTAAAAAAATTAATGTTTATTTACTTTTGAAAGAGAGACAGAGACAGAGAACAAACAGGGGAGGGGCAGAGGAAGAGAGGGAGACACAAAATCAGAAGCAGGTTCCAGGCTCTGAGCTGTCAGTACAAAGCCCAATGCAGGGCTTGAACTCAGGAACCTTGAGATCATGACCTGAGCCAAAGACAGAGGCTTAGCTGACTGAGTAATCCAGGCTATGCTTAAAAAAATTGTTTTTAAGTTTATTTATTTTGAGAGAGAGAGAGAGAGAGAGAGAGAGAGAGAGAGAGAAAGCATGAGCTGGGGAGAGGAAGAAAGAGAGAGAGGAGAGGGAGAATCCCAAGCAGGCTTCTCACTGTCAGCACAGACCTCGATGCTGGGCTCAAACTCATGAGCTGTGAAATCATGACTTGAGCCACAGTCAGGAGACTTAACCAACTGAGACACCCAAGAGACCAACTTATTCTAATTTTAATACTGGTGTTTGTTAGGAGGAGACTTTTAACCTCAGAGTGACTTTCAAAGAAATTTAACTTAAAAAAATTAAAATATCCACAAACACATGAAAACACAGCCTTGGAAAAGTAGGCATGTGTTCTTATTCACACAAGGTCCTAAATGAATGGTAATATTAACAATTCAAAAGGATGTAGTCCATTATTTTAAGTGATTCTAGGACCTAATGATTGATCACAGCCCTTCCAGGAAAACCAGTCAAGTTGAAAAAAACTTTAGACAGGGAGAGGTTGGAAGATGGCGGTGTAGGAGGACTCTGGGCTCACCACGCGTCCTGCTGATCACTTAGATTCCACCTACACCTGCCTAAATAACCCAGAAAACCGCCAGAGGATTAGCAGAACGGAGTCTCCAGAGCCAAGCGCAGACGAGAGGCCCACGGAAGAGGGTAGGAAGGGCAGAGAGACGGTGCGCGATCCATGGACTGGCGGATGGGAGCCGGGGCAGAGGGGCAGCCTGCTGGACAAGCAGAGCCCCCGAGTCTGGCTTGCAAAAGTGGAGGGGTCGGACAGAGTGTGTTCCGACAGCAAGCAGGACTTAGCATCTGGGAGGTCATAAGTGAACAGCTCTGCTCGGAAAGCAGGAAGGCTGGAGGACAAAGGGAGGGAGAGCTGCTGAGCCCCCTGAGGACAGAGCTCAGTTTGGTGGGGAACAAAGGCGCTCGCCAGCACCATCTCCCCTGCTCATCCCCCAGCCAAAATCCCAAAGGGAACCAGTTCCTGCCAGGGAACTTGCTCGCTCCCCGCAAACACCCAACTCTGTGCTTCTGTGGACCCAAACCTCCGGCAGCGGATCTGACTCCCTCCCGCTGCCACAGGGCCCCTCCTGAAGTGGATCACCTAAGGAGAAGCGAGCTAAGCCTGCCCCTCCTGCCCCCGTGCACCTTGCCTATCCACCCCAACTAATACGCCAGATCCCCAGCAACACAAGCCTGGCAGTGTGCAAGTAGCCCAGACGGGCCACGCCACCCCACAGTGAATCCCGCCCCTAGGAGAGGGGAAGAGAAGGCACACACCAGTCTGCCTGTGGCCCCAGTGGTGGGCTGGGGGCAGATATCAGGTCGGACTGCGGCCCCGCCCACCAACTCCAGTTATACACCACAGCACAGGGGAAGTGCCCTGCAGGTCCTCACCACTCCAGGGACTCTCCAAAATGACCAAACGGAAGAATTCCCCTCAGAAGAATCTCCAGGAAATAACAACAGCTAATGAACTGATCAAAAAGGATTTAAATAATATAACAGAAAGTGAATTTGGAATAATAGTCATAAAATTAATTGCTGGGCTTGAAAACAGTATAGAGGACAGCAGAGAATCTCTTGCTACAGAGATCAAGGGACTAAGGAAAAGTCAGGAGGAGCTGAAAAACGCTTTAAACAAAATGCAAAACAAAATGGAAACGACAACAGCTCAGATTGAAGAGGCAGAGGAGAGAATAGGTGAACTACAAGATAAAGTTATGGAAAAAGAGGAAGCTGAGACAAAGAGAGATAAAAAAATCCAGGAGTATGGGGGAAAATTAGAGAACTAAGTGACACACTAAAAATAAATAATATACGCATAATTGGTATCCCAGAGGAGGAAGAGAGAGGGAAAGGTGCTGAAGGGGTACTTGAACAAATTATAGCTGAGAACTTCCCTGAACTGGGGAAGGAAAAAGGCATTGAAATCCAAGAGGCACAGAGAACTCCCTTCAGACGTAACTTGAATCGATCTTCTGCACGACATATCATAGTGAAACTGGCAAAATACAAGGATAAAGAGAAAATTCTGAAAGCAGCAAGGGATAAACGTGCCCGCACTTATAAAGGGAGACCTATAAGACTCGTGACTGATCTCTCCTTTGAAACTTGGCAGGCCAGAAAGGCTTGGCACGAGGTCTTCAGTGTGCTAAACAGAAAAAATATGCAGCTGAGAATCCTTTATCCAGCAAGTCTGTCATTTAGAATACAAGGAGAGATAAAGGTCTTCCCAAACAAACAAAAACTGAAGGAATTTGTCACCACTAAACCAGCCCTAGGAGAGATCCTAAGGGGGATCCTGTGAGACAAAGTACCAGAGACATCACTACAAGCATACAACATACAGACATCACAATGACTCTAAACCTGTATCTTTCTATAATAACACTGAATGTAAATGGATTAAATGCACCAACCAAAAGACATAGGGTATCAGAATGGATAAAAAAAAACAAGACACATCTATTTGCTGTCTACAAGAGACTCATTTTAGACCTGAGGCCACCTTTAGATTGAGAGTGAGGGGATGGAGAACTATTTATTATGCTACTGGAAGCCAAAAGAAAGCTGGAGTAGCCATACTTATATCAGACAAACTAGACTTTCAGTTAAAGTCTGTAACAAGAGATGAACAAGGGCATTATATAATAATTACAGGGTCTATCCATCAGGAAGAGCTAACAATTATAAATGTCTATGCGCCGAATACCGGAGCCCCCAAATATATAAAACAATTACTCATAAACATAAGCAACCTTATTGATTAAGAATGTGGTCATTGCAGGGGACTTTAACACCCCACTTACAGAAATGGATAGATCATCTAGACACATGGTCAATAAAGAAACAAGGACCCTGAATGATACACTGGATCAGATGGACTTGACAGATATATTTAGAACTCTGCATCCCAAAGCAACAGAATATACTTTCTTCTCGAGTGCACATGGAACATTCTCCAAGATAGATCATATACTGGGTCACAAAACAGCCCTTCATAAGTTTACAAGAATTGAAATTATACCATGCATACTTTCAGACCACAATGCTATGAAGCTTGAAATCAACCACAGGAAAAAGTCTGGAAAACCTCCAAAAGCATGGAGGTTAAAGAACACCCTACTAACGAATGAGTGGGTCAACCAGGCAATTAGAGAAGAAATCAAAAAACATATGGAAACAAACGAAAATGAAAATACAACAATGCAAATGCTTTGGGACGCAGCGAAGGCAGTCCTGAGAGGAAAATACATTGCAATCCAGGCCTATCTCCAGAAACAAGAAAAATCCCAAATACAAAATCTAACAGCACACCTAAAGGAAATAGAAGCAGAACAGCAAAGGCAGACTAAACCCAACAGAAGAAGAGAAATAATAAAGATCAGAGCAGAAATAAACAATATAGAATCTAAAAAAAACTGTAGAGCAGATCAACGAAAACAAGAGTTGGTTTTTTGAAAAAAATAAACAAAATTGCCAAACCTGTAGCCAGGCTTCTCAAAAAGAAAAAGGAGATGACCCAAATAGATAAAATCATGAATGAAAATGGGATTATTACAACCAATCCCTCAGAGATACAAACAATTATCAGGGAATACTATGAAAAATTATATGCCAACAAATTGGACAACCTGGAAGAAATGGACAAATTCCTAAACACCCACACTCTTCCAAAACTCAATCAGGAGGAAATAGAAAGCTTGAACAGACCCATAACCAGCGAAGAAATTGAATCGGTTATCAAAAATCTCCCAACAAATAAGAGTCCAGGACCAGATGGCTTCCCAGGGGAGTTCTACCAGACGTTTAAAGCAGAGATAATACCTATCCTTCTCAAGCTATTCCAAGAAATAGAAAGGGAAGGAAAACTTCCAGACTCATTCTATGAAGTCATTATTACTTTGATTCCTAAACCAGACAGATACCCAGTAAAAAAAGAGAAATACAGGCCAATATCCCTGATGAATATGGATGCAAAAATTCTCAATAAGATACTAGCAAATCGAATTCAACAGCATATAAAAAGAATTATTCACCATGATCAAGTGGGATTCATTCCTGGGATGCAAGGCTGGTTCAACATTTGCAAATCAATCAACGTGATACATCACATTAACAAAAAAAAAGAGAAGAACCATATGATCCTGTCAATCGATGCAGAAAAGGCCTTTGACAAAATCCAGCACCCTTTCTTAATAAAAACCCTTGAGAAAGTCGGGATAGAAGGAACATACTTACACATCATAAAAGCCATTTATGAAAAGCCCACAGCTAACATCATCCTCAATGGGGAAAACTGAGAGCTTTTTCCCTGAGATCAGGAACACAACAGGGATGCCCACTCTCACAGCTGTTGTTTAACATAGTGTTGGAAGTTCTAGCATCAGCAATCAGACAACAAAAGGTAATCAAAGGCATCAAAATTGGCAAAGATGAAGTCAAGCTTTCGTTTTTTGCAGATGACATGATATTATACATGGAAAATCTGATAGACTCCACCAAAAGTCTGCTAGCACTGATACATGAATTCAGCAATGTTGCAGGATACAAAATCAATGTGCAGAAATCAGTTGCATTCTTATACACTAACAATGAAGCAACAGAAAGACAAATAAAGAAACTGATCCCATTCACAATTGCACCAAGAAGCATAAAATACCTAGGAATAAATCTAACCAAAGATGTAAAAGATCTGTATGCTGAAAACTATAGAAAGCTTATGAAGGTAATTGAAGAAGATATAAAGAAATGGAAAGACATTCCCTGCTCATGGATTGGAAGAATAAATATTGTCAAAATGTCAATACTACCCAAAGCTATCTACACATTCAATGCAATCCCAGTCAAAATTGCACCAGCATTCTTCTCGAAACTAGAACAAGCAATCCTAAAATTCCTATGGAACCACAAAAGGCCCTGAACAGCCAAAGTAATTTTGAAGAAGAAGACCAAAGCAGGAGGCATCACAATCCCAGACTTTAGCCTCTACTACAAAGCTGTCATCATCAAGACAGCATGGTATTGGCACAAAAACAGACACATAGACCAATGGAATAGAATAGAAACCCCAGAACTAGACCCATAAACGTATGGCCAACTCATCTTTGACAAAGCAGGAAAGAACATCCAATGGAAAAAAGACAGTCTCTTTAACAAATGGTGCTGGGAGAACTGGACAGCAACATGCAGAAGGTTGAAACTAGACCACTTTCTCACACCATTCACAAAAATAAACTCAAAATGGATAAAGGACCTGAATGTGAGATAGGAAACCATCAAAACCTTAGAGGAGAAAGCAGGAAAAGACCTCTCTGACCTCAGCCGTAGCAATCTCTTACTCGACACATCCCCAAAGGCAAGGGAATTAAAAGCAAAAGTGAATTACTGGGACCTTATGAAGATAAAAAGCTTCTGCACAGCAAAGGAAACAACGAACAAAACTAAAAGGCAACCAATTGAATGGGAAAAGATATTTGCAAATGACATATCGGACAAAGGGCTAGTATCCAAAATCTATAAAGAGCTCACCAAACTCCACACCCGAAAAACAAATAACCCAGTGAAGAAATGGGCAGAAAACATGAATAGACACTTCTCTAAAGAAGACATCCGGATGGCCAACAGGCACATGAAAAGATGCTCAACGTCGCTCCTTATCAGGGAAATACAAATCAAAACCACACTCAGATATCACCTCACGCCAGTCAGAGTGGCCAAAATGAACAAATCAGGAGACTATAGATGCTGGAGAGGATGTGGAGAAACGGGAATCCTCTTGCACTGTTGGTGGGAATGCAAATTGGTGCAGCCGCATGGAAAGCAGTGTGGAGGTTCCTCAGAAAATTCAAAATAGACCTACCCTATGACCCAGCAGTAGCACTGCTAGGAATTTACCCAAGGGATACAGGAGTACTGATGCATAGGGGCACTTTTACCCCAATGTTTATAGCAGCACTCTCAACAATAGCCAAATTATGGAAAGAGCCTAAATGTCCATCAATCTGATGAATGGATAAAGAAATTGTGGTTTATATACACAATGGAATACTACGTGGCAATGAGAAAGAATGAAATATGGCCTTTTGTAGCAACGTGGATGGAACTGGAGAGTGTGATGCTAAGTGAAATAAGCCATACAGAGAAAGACAAATACCATATGGTTTCACTCTTATGTGGATCCTGAGAAACTTAACAGAAGCCCATGGGGGAAGGGAAGGAAAAAAAAAAAAAAAGAGGTTAGAGTGGGAGAGAGCCAAAGCATAAGAGACTCAAAAACTGAGAACAAATTGAGGGTTGATGGGGGGTGGGAGGGAGAGGAGGGTGGGTGATGCGTATTGAGGAGGGCACCTTTTGGGATGAGCCCTGGGTGTTGTATGGAAAACAATTTGACAATAAATTTCATATATTGAAAAAAAGATAAAAAAAAAAAAGAAAAAAACTTTAGACAAATCATAGGAAATATTGGGACCATTATGGCTATTGTACGTATTTTGAGCCACAAAGCTGGAACTTGATAATTAAAACAGATTAGATGTTTGTAATCATTAAATTAACATTTTAATAATCATTGATCAAATGTCCTTTCTGCAAAAAAAAAAAAAAAAAAAAAAAGAGCAAAGCCTGTAAATTGCTAAGTGGCAAACTTTGCTTACATGCTGATTTTTTTGGAATCAGAAATGGTGCTCCATAAATAAATGTTCCTTAAATACTTGTATGAAACTTCTCTAATTTCTAATCAAATTAACTTAGACACAGTTTTAAAATCTAATAAATACAGAAGGAAATGTGATCAAAATAAAAAGGAAATTAAAAGCAAATAGTATTAGTTATTGCTTCACCTTCTTGAGTCATATTCAGCGTAAAACCCATTTAATTTTGCATATGCATATGGGACAGAGGGGGCTATTGGGATTATTTAGGAAATAAGTTCTATACAGTAATTTTATGACTTGGGAAATTTAATGAATACCATTTCTGCCATGTCACAGAATTTCAAGTGGGATGTAAAGTAACTGCTCTGGACCATTCAGAAGGAGTTGTTCTTGAACCCAATCTTAAATACCTACACCTACTAATCAGGTATATAATATAATATTTAATTATATGTTATAGTTTTATCAACTTTACAGATTATAATAATAGAAAATACATCATATCCAGACATATAGCAAGGGACAGGGAGACCAGGGGTAATTTAAATAAGGTTCAATCTGTAATTTGGCTGATAATCTGTTTTGTTTCCTAACAGTCTACATACAGTTATATGCAGTCTATATATAGTCTTACAGCATTAAAAACCAGTTGCATATTAATAAGAAAAAATGATTTTTTTAGTATTTGGTATGGAGGATTTTCATGGGAAATTACCATTGAAATTAGTGGCAAACTGTAATTTGGTAAAATGACCCCAGTTTAAATTGCAAAAGGCCATAATAGACAAATTTAGTATCTACAACAATAAAATAAAATTATCAAATATATGATCGTCTATGTTGTGCAATTCATGTTGAAATATATTTCAATTAAAATAGAGATATTTGTTCTATATTGACAGGGGAAGTTTGTTGTGTGGGAAATGTATATAAAATCACAGGTTTCCCTTATATTTAATATATCCTTTATATAGTGAAAGACTAAATTATTATATATTGTTTATCTTGTTATTTGAGAAATAGCTTATTTTATTTAAGATATGAAAAAAAAATGTGTGACATTTGCCTGTTTCTACAGTAAATACCTATGGCAAATAAATGGAAAAGAAAGGTCAGGAGTTTTATCACTGCATTTCAATATGATTTTCCTGTAAATATTGGGTGCCCTACAGTTTATTAATGGGTTTGAAATGAATGCTTTCAAATTCATGATGATATACAGAAGTGAATAAAAGGATGAAAAAAATTAAGAGAAGAAAATTAGGTAAATTGGAGGTTTTCTGTATATTTAGAAGATAAGGATAGATGTCAGATTTTGCAATAATTTCTGAAGTACAATTATTCTTAGGTTTAGAAACAAAGTTGATGTGAACCATTTCTATTAATAATTTGATAATGATACTTTATTAAACCTTAAAATATATTATAAGTAAGAATAACTAACTTTTTTTTGTACACTGTATATAGAGAATTAAAAATTCTTGTTTTAGATGTTCCAGCTCATGTGTGTGTGACCACACATACACACACACACACACACACATACACACATGCACAAAACAAGCCTACCCAAAGCAAAATTTTAAGAAACATGTAGTCTTGAAGATTACAAACTATTTTGAAAGTAAATATGTAATGGTTTCAGAAGACAAATATCTTCCATATATAATAATTAATACAGATTAGATTTGTAAGTGTGTAAAACATTTAAAAAATCTGTAGTTCTGGTAAAAAACACTGTTTGAAGGACTAATTATGAAGTTAAAAACTCAGAATTATTAGGGTTTCTGCAATGAGATGTTACATATTGTGTGGAAAGGCCTTAAAGTATTTTTTTCTGATGTGAATGACAATATCTTGAAGAGAACCAGTAATTGTTGGTTTCCTTTGCCTCAGATTTCTACTGATGTCAGCTCATAGGCAATTACTCATCTACATATCCAAGAACATATTAGATTCCAAAATAGTACCCAATAGATTACTTGACTTTTAAATTATTTTTTCCCTTCTCTTTTGGATATTTTTTCTAAAAATTGAGGGTGGGTATAAGTTGATATATGAGAAAAAACAAAATCAATCCCGGTTTGTGTTTAAGCCTATTCTTAACTACAACAACAGAAATCTCTTTCTAGAAAATGAAATGAAGACACAACAATAATGTGTTCTATGAAAAAAACAAACAAACAGTACTTTAAAGAACCCCACAGTGTATAATCTCTTGATGTGCAGGAGACATTTTAGGATAACTTCATATATAGTTTCATAATAGGACATTGTTATAAAAATATAGAGCCAGAATGAGAACAAGGGAAAATGATAAAAACAACAGAAATTCAAGTTAAAAAATAGTTACTAAATTAAAGCTTATTATGGAAATGTAAATATGCATAATGATTAAAAACTAACACAATTTAAAATAATAATGATAATAGCAGAAATCAAATTGTACTAAGTAAAATGGAGAATTTAATTGTAACTCTAACTTAAGTATGTTAAATAATTCTACTCAATGAGGCGTGAGTAGGTATTTTCCATTGATTTCTCAGTTAGGCTCAAATACTATTTTTTTGAAAACCAAAATAACAAAAAAATAAAACCCACAAAAAAACAAAGATCAACCAATATCAGATTTTTTTAATCTAGATTTTTAGAGAAAATAAATATTTTATTTCATTTATTTAATGAAAAGTATTTGAGTGCTTACTCTATGCCAGGCATTGTATAGTTATCAAGTAAGCTAAAAATATGGTTACTATCAATTAAAAATGATCTGGCCCTTGCTCTCATGAAACTTACATTCTAGATGGGGAGACAGCAACTATATAAGTTGTTGCTGAGCTGAGTTCTGTGCACCACTTATCAATTCCAAGAATACTGGGTACTGATTATCAAAACCAGGGTAGGACTTTAAACATGCCTCTTCACTGCATGTTGGTACCTTACTGACCAAGGAAAACATAACACAGTCAAAAAGTGGATGGAATAATGATTTACTTATTACACAGAGAAGAGACATAGCCAGATCGGCTTCAGTAAATGTGTGTCAATCACTCTTGGCCAGAGTTTCTCTGACCTGCAGTCCTTTATGCTATAGTAGAAGAAACCCTGTCTCCCTCCAACAGAAAATAGACATTAACATAGGGGTTGACCACGTTCCATATGACACACAAGCCTTAAGCAGAGATAAAACAGTACTCACTGTGCCTGAAACAGAAAGATATTTGATAAGCCTAGCACAGGACATGTGTGTTATCTCTTGGTAAGGATCTGTTCCAAGTCCTTGGACCATTTTTATACAGTCCAGTAGGAGTCAAAAGACTATGTACATGATACTGTCTTTACCAACATTCTACCTCTCATCCATTAGTTGTCCATTGAAGAAGCAGATACATAAAGCACATAAAATCTGGTAGGACCACTGCCCACCTTAAATTTCGAGATGCAGTCAAGTCCAGTGGGGCTCCTGAACAATCCATACTCATGAATTTTTTTCTCACTTGTCTCACTTTGAGACAGCACTTTACCAGGTCAATAAGAAAGCCAGACACAGAAGAATGACTAGTCCTCTCAGAGGATACTATTCAAACAGGAGCATTGGCACACACAAGGTATTGGCAATAACACAAATGCCATTCTGTTCCTCTGCACATAACCAAAAGCTGTTTGGTTTTTCATCTCCAACTTTGCTCATGAGTTCAGTGAGTTTTGTTTTTCCTGAAGCGCTTGAATGGTAGTTTTAGTTTTCTTCACCGTAGTTAATAACAAGTTGTGTACCACTTTTTTTTTCTTCTAGGTCAGGTATGCCTGTGCAAGGTATGAGGACACAGACACCAGAGCAGAAGCAGTTATTTGATGATTTTCCTAACAGTGTGCTTCAGGGAATGATGCCATGTGTCAGAAATGTGGGGCTCTTCCCTCTAAGAGTGCCATTTTGCACAAACACTTGAGGACATAAAATTTCCAAATAGCACACTCGATTTGAGGGTCACAACACTCCATAGCCCAATATACCTCAGAGAGAAACCCTATAACTTGAAGCAACACATGGAACTCAAAAACAAAAGCAAAAAGAAAGAAAATTTCAGATCAGTATCTTTCATTAACTTAGATACAAAAGTCCTAAAAAAATGTAAACCAAATCCCAAAATGTATAAAAATAAATATACACCATTACCAAGTTGAATTCATCCCAGAAACGCAAGAATGATTCAACATCTGAAAGTTAATGTAGTCTATTTTATCAACAAGCTAGGGGATATAAAAACCAAATGAATATATCAATTGATGCAGAAGAATGTAAGAACTAAATGTTTGTTGTGTATAAGCCACCCAGTTTCTGGTGCTTTGTTATAGCACCCCAAATGAACAAGGAGAGTATGTTTATTATACAACACTTGATTAGAGAATGTGAGGATGTAGTCTTAGTGACCAAGGATAAAATGGATGGAAAAAACAAAACAAAACAAAAAACATGTATAGACAACTGGTGTATGTCTATTGCAAATTAGGGTGAAAATCAATCCAAACCTGTTCACCTGTGATATAACAACTGCTACAACTATATGGAATTTCTTTACTTATATATCAGGCACCACTCTTTGTGGTGAATTTTTGAATTCTTTGGAAAGCTTTTTATACTAAATATGTTTTCATATTCTGGATGATTCCTAAATCTTTACCATATATCTTAAAAAATTCAGTCCCATTAGAAAGCAGTTAAGTCCATGAGAGGTCATCACCTAAAACATCAATACCTCAGTGCTATTCAGTTTCAATTTCTTTCCAGAAAGCTGATTTAAAAGCCCAGTGTGGGGGCACCTGGGTGGCTCAGTCCGTTAAGCATCTGACTTTGGTTCAGGTCATGATCTCACAGTTCATGGGTTCAAGCCCTGCATTGGGCTCTGTGCTGACAGTTCAGAGCCTGGAGCCTGTTTCAGATTCTGTATCTCCCTTTCTTTCTGCCCTTCTCCCATTCACGCTCTGTCTCTCTCTTTCTCTCAAAAATAAATAAACATTAAAAACAATAAAAAAAATAAAAATTCCAGTGGGAAGACACCAAGAGTTCACTAGGTACCAGATGGATTGGAGACAGGATATTATAAACTGAGGTTGTGATCTTCTGTGGCAACCAACAAATGTATTTAATGTTTCTTAGTGCTATATATAGTACTTTGGAACAGAGATGCTCATTAAATATCCATTGTATTAATTAATAAATAAAGTAAAAAAAAGGAATTCCAGAAGAGAAAGAATGAAGATAATATAACTTTGGACAAAATATATTTAACAGTAATTAGAGGTGACGACAGGTTATTTCTTATTACTTCATTCTATGACCAGCATTCAGCAGAACATGTAATCTCAGGCTGCCTCAAAACGAATGACTGAAGACAATTTTCACACGTCAGTGGGCTGATAATTTTTTATTACATATAGTGATGATGCATGGTTCACAGTGATGACTTGATCAAATATTATGTCAGCAGTTATGTGAAAAATGGTCCCAGTGAAAAGAAGTAGCATAGCAATAATGCTTAAAAGCACAGAGTCTGGGAGTCAGATTGCCTGGTTTTAAATTAAAATCCCTCTTCTCAGTAGCTTTTAGGCAAGGTACCTCATCTTTAAGATGAAAATAATAATGTCTATCTCATAGGTTTTGTTTTGTTTTTGTGTGTGTGTGTGTGTGTGTGTGAAGATTAAACAAGTTGATACTTGCAAACATAATAAAAAAGTGTCAGGCTTATAATAAAGGTCATACACATGTTTGCACTGATGACTATTATACTTTTAAGGAGAATAAATGGGGAAATTATTCTCCGTATCAGTCTTCCACTATGCATTGTGTCATGTCTCCTTCCATTAAGGGGTGTGTCTACCAATTCAACCTTTGCCTTATCTTCTCATCTCAGTCTCTCCATTTTCACCAGATCACCTTACTCACTAGTTTCACACGGGTAAAATCACCCTACAAGCTCTAAATCATTTGTTAATTTCATATTCTTCATACAGAATTCACTGTCTCTATTCTTCTCCAACAGTACACTAACCGGGCTAATAACACACTTTGACTCAAAACACATACAACTATTTTTCTTTAATTCCATTTCTACCTCTGGATATAACTCCATGCCACACTCTCATTCTTGTTTACTTACTCTTTAGACCTGCTTTCTAAATCTTTACAAACTACTTTCTGTCACAGTAGTTATAAGCCCGGTGAAAATAATGCCCATATTTTCTATTCTGGATTTGTTTCTTTCACAGTCCCTCTAAGGCGTTAGACACAGAGTAGACACATAATTAGACTGGATGACTAAATATGGTTAAAGTGGCTCAGACACTAGGGCAGCTATTGGTTTTGAACAACTATTTTAAATGGTTAACTGAGCATAATGTTTTATAATGGTTTTCACTCAATTATTTGATATACAAAAGTATGAAAAACAGGAAAATAATCACCATAGAATTGGCATTCATAAAGTTGTATGTATTCATAAGATCTAATATACATTCTTACATTAGAATACATTTTTGGAAATGAAGATAACCACTCCCAAGAAAGAAGAACATGATTGCATAATTCAAAATCAGTTCACCTAAGATTATAGGTGATGTTCAAATAGGTACATATTTCTTGATGTTCCCTTTGTGTGTATGACACAAATGATTCTGCAAACCCGTCTGTATCATTGACTGAAATAACCTCACACTGAGGAATGCTCGAAATAACCATTAACATGATTCAAAGAACAATAATGTTTGGATTTGTTGTAAGAGTCATTGCTTCTTATGACGCTGAAAGAGCTTAGTACACCTTATAGAGGTGTTTGAATATTCGCTTTAAAATATTGCTCACAAGAAAGGAATTTCAAAGTGACAATTCTTTGGCAGTGCTGACTGATAGCATCACATGCTACATCTTATGAAGTGCTTAGTAATCAGGTCTTCAAAGGCATTGAGCTCTAGTCAACAGAAGGAAGGGTGATTTCAATGACAGTATTCACAATAAATGTTCTCCTGGGGAGCATTTACATAATCATGGGAATGGAAATGATCATTACTTGTCATTTATTATTTTACTGTGTCCCCTTGAAGAGTACTATGGATGAATATCTCCATCCACCTTCTTCATATATTACTCTAATAGAGCTCATCTATACAATCCGCTTTGTTCTCCATAATAACAACAGTTTAGACTCTGAAAGAAACCTTTCATTTATGCAATTATTAAGCACATTTTAATGATTCCAGTAAAATAAGAAAGGAAACAAAGAGAAGAAAATGAATTCAAGAAAAATCCTGTAGTAACAGAGTACACGTCCTTATGTGTATTCACTTCTTTTTTTTGAATTTTTGTTTTTTTGTATTCACTTTTTTTAAGTTCAAATAACCATGGGGAAGATTCCACTCTGAAATGCAAAATGGCATTTGCCTTTGGTTTATACATATCTTACATTGCATGCAGTTTCCTGAAATATTTTGTTCAAAATATAATTAAATACCTTTTTTCTAAATACGTAATACAAATATGTTCATGTGAGATATAAAAATATAACTAAAGAATCAAAGGTTATTAAAGTATTTAGACAATTCATTGCTAAATATTTTAGTACATTTAGAATATTCCCTGAATAACTTTCTGAAAAACTTCCTCTACTGTTTTATTAAAGGTACACTACTCAAGTGATCAGCTATAAAACAAATGTTTCTTCTGGTTTTTCCCTGTTTCTATACCACCCTTGGGTGTGCTGTCTTTTGGAATAATTATGACCCATAAAACTTGCCCTCAGGGCCATATATTATAACTCTATTTGTTTGGCTCATTTGACCAAGCCAGTCATAATCTAAGGAATTATTTAAAATTATATATCAAGATAGTTTACATGATTAATGTGTGGTTAAAAAAACCAAACAAACAAAAAAAAAAGATGAGACAAAGTAAAACAGGGAGCAGACTATAAGACACATCCTCAAGTCCATAACATTAACTTAATCTGCTTATGAAGTACCAAAAAACCCCCCAAAACATCAAGGTTTGATCGCCTGCCCAAAAAATGTTTCTAATCAACAGCCTAAATATACATATGCACAAGATACCAAATACTTATGATAAAAGACCACTACATCTAATTCCAAGGACCAAAAAAAAATCTATATCCTTATAAAGATGATATCATGAACAAGATTATGATTAAGTCTATTAATAAATAATGCATTGGACTATTTCTTTTTACCATGTTATTCAACATATGCTAATAGCATTCCATTAAAAAATACTTTATAAAATGTGGGTTAAACATTTATAAACATATAACTTCCCATACATGGTCCTCTAATGATACACTGTAATCATGGCATAAATTTTGTTTATATTTCTAGGTGGATAAACTACTATTTTTATGTATGGTTGTTAACTACTGTTTCTTGCAAATAAACTCAGTCCACAGTGAATTTAAGCTCATATTCTTTGACATTATTAGGAATGTCACTATTGCTTTCTACAGGAATCTAAGTATGTGGTAATTATCACTCCATTTATAACCCTATACCTGCAGTTCAGTGAAGAATTCCTCCTTGTTCCACTTAAATATTTCACAGCAAACACTCAAAATTCACATCCAAAATTGTAAAGGACCTTTAGTCATCTGAAGGCTTTAGGAAAACTGCACAGTACAATTTTAAATGGATAAAATATTTAATTCTATGAAAACCTACATCTAAATTAATATAAATATATATGTTTCTGGAAGGATAAGTAATCAGTTATGCAATACATTTAACTAATTGTATATGGTGGACTTCTGTCTCTTGTGACAGAGGACAGAAGAAAATAAGATATCTTTCTTTCCCTGGTTCAGAACTTATATCATCCACACATTTGTTTCTTCCATTAAAACAAATAAACAAAAAGATGTGTTGTGACTACTCATAATTTCAAACACAGAGGTACACATATTCTTTGACTTTATAAGTCTCTGGCATAGGACAACGGATAAGAGCACAGGCTTTTGAAAGATGCCAACATTATTTATCCCTTTCCACTACCTACTGCCTTTATAATTTTTAATTTCTTCAGTTTTAAAATAGAAATAATTAGAAAACATTTCCTATGGAATTGTTGTGACACTTAAATGACATATGTAATAGAAGATATGCCTGGAACAGCGAACCAAATAGGTAGACAAAGTAGTAAATTGAAGGTTTCACCTGAAACATCATAATAAAATAGACTGAAATTCACATAGTTAGAAGATGGAAATATGTTGACAAAAAGTGGCTTCACACATTTTCACCCTTTAATTCATATCCAGGATATCAGATATCCAGGTAGACAAAAGAAAAATATTGTTAGTGTATTTCTTGTGACAAAGTAGCAGTGGGTCCTATCCCCTTAATCCCAGAAGGGCCAAATAGCAAGTTTTTAACTCCTTTCCTCAAGCCTCAGTGGTGCGACTGAGATCATTTGTTGTGTGTTCCCTGTTTCTGAGGAATACAGTGATCTGGTATCTGACTTCCATTTCAGGGAATTTGTAGAGCAACAGAAATGATCTGGCAAGCAGTTTAGAAGACAAAGCTGAGTTGTTGCTATATCTAGAAAGTAGCGATAGGCCCAACTAAATGGCAAGTAAGAAAAGAGAACTAGTGTTTCCCAAGGAAAATTATGGACCATACATGAAACTATTTTGATGCTGTTTCAGGTCTTACCTAAAATGACTTATTGGAAAGATTCATGTACTTGAGACTGTCACTCTGGAAAGGAGGTGTCAGAGTGCAGAGCTGACAATGGAGTGGCATCACCAAGATCATACAAGTTTCAACTGGGGGGTCCCAGTAGAAGGCAACCACATGAGAAAGTACATCTGCACAGCTGGGTGACAAGTACACACCCAGTAGGTAAGTCTATGTGTTATTCTGAACATCACTTTCCCATGGACTATTTTAGGATTAAGCAACTTTAATTAACAAGTAAGGAAAGGAAAAAATACTAGGTGGGGAAGAGATGTATAAAGGACTATGCTACCTTATCCACAGAAGGCAGCCAGACCTCAGTATCCCAAGCTGGGAAAGAAGAAAGAAGATATTCACATATTCTCTCTCTCTCTTGTTCTCTCTCTCTCTCTCTCTCTTTCTCTCTCTCTCTGTCTCTCTTACACACACACACACACACACACACACACACATTGGAGTTTCTGTGTTTAGAGATTCAACGGAAGCTATGGTTCTAAAATTAATGTTCTCACTGCTCTGCCTAATATCTAAGTTTAAACAGATAAGTGATGGGTTATTTTCCAGTTTTTATGTTAGTAATGGAATTACCCCTATTGGACACATTTTAAAGCGACAAAAAAATAATAAAAATAAAGTCAGGCTTTGATTACATCACATTCCTTGGGTTTGTTATTGCACCAATCACTTTGGTTCAACAAGCTATTTCTTGCTTTTATGTATTTGCTTTGAGAGCGAATTCATGTTTGAAAATTCAGTCTTGAGTTTATAGCTAAAATATTTATTAAAGTCTATATAATATGCAAATTAATAAAACCACTATTTTTTGGTTCAAAAAATGAGAATTTATTCCCATTCATACTAATTGCAAATTTGGATGAAGTTATTCTATTCTGTGGTTCTATACAAAGAGTTGAAATATGATTTGCTTTATTTATCAAGCTGTACTACTTTTGCTCCATTTGAATGTATCGTACATATACTGATCTCTGTGTTTCCAACCACCAAGAGCCCTGGAGAGTTTACTCTGTAATGGTCTGCAACATTCAACGAAGTCAATCATGTCAATGTTTTATTGCCTGGTGGTATATCAATGTTGGGCCCTATGGATTCTGAGAAATCTCATCCATGAAATCTGTAACCACTTTCATAACATCAGGACACTAGAATTCAGGGTATTTCTTTGGTAAAATCCAGCTCAGGACATTGTATTTTTGCTTTCCTGCTGTGAACGGTTTTCTACAATGGAAAAATTTTTTTAAAAATAAAAGTTAGAGAGTCTTTTAAGGTATCTCCATACTATTCTCCAGAGTGACTGCACCACTCTGAATTCTCACCAACAGTGTAATACAGCTCCACTTTCTCCACATCCTCACCAACACCTGTTATTTCTTGTGTTGTTAATTCAGAAATTCTGACAGGTGTGAGGTGATATCTCATTATAGTTTTGGATTGTATTTCCCTGATGATGAGTGATGTTGAGCATCTTTTCCTGTGTCTTTTAGCCATCTGAATGTCTTCTTTGGAAAAATGTCCCTTCATATCTGTCCATTTTTTAACTGGATTATCTGTGTTTTGGGTGTTGAGTTTGATAAATTCTGTATAGATTTTGGATACTAACCCTTTATCAGATATGTCATTTGTAAATATCTTCTTCTATTCTGCAGGTTGCCTTTTAGTTTTGTTGATTTTTTCTTTGTTATGAAGAAGCTTTGTATCTTGCTGAGGTCCCAATAGTTCATGTTTGCTTTTGTTTCCCTTGTTTTGGTGACCTGTAGTAAGAATTTGCTCCTGTGTTCTACTCTAGGATTTTTACTCCAGTCTCATATTTAGGTCTTTCATCCATTTTGAATTAATTTTTGTGTATGGTGTAAGAAAAGGTCCCGTTTCATTGTTTTGCATGTTGCTGTCCAGGTTTCCCAACATCATTTGTTGAAGAGACTGTCTTTTTTTCCACTGGATATTCTTTCATGCTTTGTTGAAGATTATTTGACCATATAGCTACCCTATGACCCAGCAATTGCACTACTAGGTATTTACCCAAAGGATACAAAAATACTGGTTCAAAGAAACACATGTATCCTGGAGAACATTATCAACAATAGCCACATTATGGAAAGAGTTCAAATGTTCATTGACTGATGAGTGGATAAAGAAGAAGAATGTACACACACACACACACACACACACACTGTGGAATATTACTCAGCCATCAAAAAAGAATAAAATCTTGCTCTTTGCAATGACATGCATAGAGCTAGAATGTTTTATGCTAAGCAAAACAAGTCAATCAGAGAAAGGCAAATACTATATGATTTCATTCATATCTGGAATTTAAGAAACAAAACAGATGAGCATAGGAAAACAGATGAGCATAGGAGCATAGGAGAAGGGAGAAAAACAGAGAGGGAGGAAAACCATAAAAGACTCTTAACCTATAGAGAAAAAACTGAGAGTTGATGGAAGGGAGCTGGTGGGGGGGGGGGATGGGCTAAACAGGTGATGGGTATTAAGGAGGGCACTTGTGAGGATCCCTGGGCATTATATGTAAGTGATGAGTCACTATATTCTACTCCTGAAACCAATATTACAACTATATGTTAAATAACTAGAATTTAAATAAAAACTTGAAACAAAATTTTAAAAAAGCACAAAATTAGACTCAAATAGAAAGGCATTTCCCTGCTTTTGCATAGGATGACTCAACATTATTTAATATCAGTTGTCCCTAGTATACAAATGCAATGCAATCCTATATGAAAATATCAATAAGTTTTTTAAGGAAAAAAGTTATAGCATAATGATATTAATATTAATGATATTGTTGATAGAATATAAACGATATAAGACATTAGTAGGAAGTTAGAAATTCGTGCATATTATAAATATGTGTAAGATCCAACACAAATTTAAAAAAAATTTTTTGACATTTATTTATCTTTGAGAGACAGAGTGTGAGTGGGGGAGGGGTGGATAGAGAAACGGGGAGACAAAGAATCTGAAGCAGGCTCCAGGTTCCAAGCCCTCAGCACAGAGCCTGATGCAAGGCTCAAACCCACAAACAGGGAGATCATGACCCGAGTGGATGTCGTATGCTCAACCAACTGAGCCACCCAGGTGCCCCCCAACACAATTTTTTCATGTTTATGTCAACTCTTATACAGTTATCTCAGGCGATCACATACAAAGTAGATATTGAGAAGGAAGGACACTCTATGTCAATGTGAACGTGAAATTTCATCCTTCTTAATTTCAAAATTTTATAGCCATAAGTACTATTTTTTCAGTTGATCCAATAATCTTTTAAATTTTTTTTGTTTATTTATTTTTGAGAGAGAAGGAGAGCGAGAGAGAGCAGGGGAGGGGCAGAGAGAGGGAGACAGAGAATCCCAAGCAGGCTCTGTGCCTGCTGCTGACAGCGTAAAGCCCAGCAGAAAGCTCCAACTCATGAACCTTGAGATCATAACATAACTCCAAATCAAGAATCAGACACTCAACCAACTGAGCCACCCAGGCACCCTGATCCAATAATCTTTTATTGACATGCCAAATTCTTCTTTATTCTTAATCTGAAGAATTCAATTCTGGACCTTCTTTTAGGAGCTGGTTCACTTTTCCAGCCATCTGAAGTGTTTATGCAAAAGACATACGCTCTCAAGCATAAGGCAATAGTTTTTCCATATCCTTTTATCTTGTTTGATACAGAAATTCTGCATACCTTTACATTTGTTTTAATAAAAAAATATGGGGGTGCCTGGGTGTCTCAGTCGGTTAAGCATCCATCTTGGGCTCAGGTCATGATCTCACGGTCCGTGAGTTCGAGCCCCGTGTCAGGCTCTGTGCTGACAGCTCAGAGCCTGGAGTGGGGAGCCTGCTTCGAATTCTGTGTCTCTCTCTCTCTCTCTCTCTCTCTGACCCTCCCCCATTCATGCTCTGTCTCTGTCTCAGAAATAAATAAACGTTGAAAAAAAAAAGAAAAATATATGTACTTTATTTTTACAGCAGTTTTAAGTTTACAGAGAGCTTGAGTAGAAAATGGTTTCCATATATCCAAATACTTTCTTATTTTATTAACATCTTACATTTGTGTGATATATTTATTACAAC
Source organism: Panthera uncia (assembly GCF_023721935.1). Lineage (NCBI taxonomy): Eukaryota > Metazoa > Chordata > Mammalia > Carnivora > Felidae > Panthera > Panthera uncia. The sequence goes on from NW_026057577.1 coordinate 63,634,817, forward strand.
TGATGTAATAAATGTAACAATTGTTGATTATACAATGATGGAATCATTGATAACATTTATTATACTTGGTTGGCTAATATTAATTTTTATTAATCAAAGGCCATTACATTAGGTTTGATCCTTTGTATTGTACATTCTACGGACTTTGACAAACATATAGTGTCATGTATTCACCATTCCAGTATCATATAAAATAAGTTCACTGCCCTAAATATCCCATGAACTCCACCTATTTATCATTCTTTTCCCCTTAACTCCTAGCAACCACTGATCTTTCACAATCTTTATGGTTTTGATTTTTTCCGAATGTCATACAGTTGAAATCATATAGTATGTAGTCTCCTCAAAATAGTGTCTTTAACTTAGTCATATGCATTTAAGTTCTTCCACATCTTTTCCTGGCTTAAGAGTCAATTTTTTAAATTGCTGAATAATATTTAATTATATGGATACAACACAGTTTGCTTATCCATTCACCTGTGCTTAAATTGCTTTTCTTTCTCTAGAGTCTTCTGGTGGAAGGACTTTATTAATATTCCATTTTTCTTCTTTCCTAAATATATGCATTTAATGCTATAAATTTCCCTCTAAGCAACTCCAAAGCATTGTATCCCCAAAATATTACAAAGGTGTATTTCACTTTCATTTGTTTCAATACATATATTGAAAATTCAATATATATATTAAAATATATATATATTTTTTTATTATAATAATTTTTTTTTTTTTTTTTAATGTTCTCTTAAGGCTTCTTTTTCTTTTCTTTTCTTTTTCTTCCTCTTCCTTTTTTTGTTTTAAATCTTTACTTTGAGAGAGGGAGAGACAGAGCGTGAACAGGGGAGGGACAGAGAAAGGGAGACACAGAATCCCAAGTGGGCTCCAGGCTCTGAGCTGTCAGTCTAGGGCTGAGTTTGAGGGGCTCAAACTCACAAACCGCGAGATCATGACCTGAGTTGAAGTCTGAGGTTTAACGGACTGAGCCACCCATGCGCCCCTTAAAGCTTCTTTTTCAACCATGTATTACTTAGAAGTGTGTGGTTTAATCTCTAAATGTTTGGTAAGTCTTCTATCTTTCCATTGATTGATAGCTAATCCCTAATCCTGTTGTGTTTTGAGAATATACTTTGTATGACTTCTATTTTAAAAAATTTGTTAAGGTGTTTTATAGTCCAAAATTTGATCCAATGGGTGGGTGTTCCTTGTCAGCTTTAGGAAAATGTGTATTATACTGTTCTGGGGTAAAAGACTGTATAATAGACAATTAGATCAAGTTTGTTGAATCCAACTTTACCATATGGATTTTCTTCCTTAATCAATAAATCACTGAAAAAAAGTGTTGAAGTCTAGAACTATGATAGTGATTTGTCTATTTTTGCAATTCTTGCAGTGTTAAAATGTATTTTTATGTTTTATTCTTAAATTGTAGCTATTTACTAAAATTTGATATCTTTATGATTGTGTAATACTGCTCCTTATCCCTGATAATTTTCTAAAGTATGCTTTGAATTTAATACAACTATTCCAGTTTTCTCATTAGCATTATCATGGTATATCTTTTTCCACCATTTTCCTCTTTTAAAACATTTATTGAGATATAATTCACTATTGCTTTACTTTTTACCTGAATCTTTATATTTAAAGTGGGTTTCAGATAGACAAATTATGGCTATGTCTCATTTTTTATTCACTCTGAAGATCCTCATCTTTTAACTGATGTATTTGACCATTTGCACATAAAGTGATTATAGATTTACTGGGGTTATCTATTACCTTTGTGATTGCTTTCTATTTACTGCACTTGTCTGTTTCTTTTCCCTCTTTTTCTGTGTTCTCTGGTTTTAATTGAACATTTTACATGATTCCATTTTATTACTTCTTGTAGCATATAAATTAACTTCTGTTTTTAGTTGGTTTAGTTGTTGCCTTAAGAGACTGAAATACACACCCACATCTACCTTCAAATAACATTATATTATTTCTGTTGTAATACAGGTAACTTACACCAGAGTGTGATGCCTCTCTTCAATCTGTTTTTCCTTTGCTGCCATTTATATCATTCATTCACATCTATAATAACTCAGAGATTTTTATTATTCTTACCTTAAACAAAACTATTTTTTAAATGAAGAATGAGAAACGTACAAATTTTATTTTACCTTCTTTTATTCCTTCTCTAACGAACTTCCTTTCTTTTTGTAGATGCTGGTATCTGATCTACATCATTTTATTTTTTCCCTTAAAAACTTATCTTGCAGTGCCAGTCTGCTGTTAAGGAATTCTCTTAATTTCTGTTTTTCTGAGAAATATTTTTCCTTACTTTTGAATGATGATTTTGCTAAATATACAATTTTAGTTTTTTTTTCCTTTCAATACACTAAGTATTTCTCTATGCTTCCTTCCTGCTTACATGGTTTCTGATGAACAGTCCACATCCTTATAACTTTCTTTCATACATAAAGTGTTTTATATTCTCAAGATTCTTTCATGATCTTCTCTTTGTCCTTTTTGGCAGTTTGAATATGAAATGTCTGTAAGTACATTTTGTTTGTTTTTATCCTGCGTCGTTTCTCTGAGATTCCTGAATCCATAGCTTGGTGTATTATTAATATGGAAAATTCTTGGCCGTTGTTACTTAAGTTTTTCTGCCAGATTTCCTCTTTCTTTTTTCTTTTGGCACTCTAAGTTTATATTACACCTTTTTATATTCATTTTTACCTTTACTTTTCAATTTGTGAAGTTTCTTTGGATGTATCTTCAAGCTCACCAATTCTGTCCTCAGCTGGCTCCAGTCCACCAGTGAACCCATTAAAAGTATTATGCATTCTTATTACAATCTGTTTTAATATTTAACAATTTCTTTGGAGTTTTTTCTTATAATTTCTTCTCCCTGATTACATTATCCACATCTTTGCATGGTGACTACTTTTTTTTTTTTCTATTGGAGTACTTAATATATTAATTATACTTATTTAAATTTCCCATTTGACGATTCCAAATTCTATGCCATGTCTGAATCTGGTTCTGACGCTTGCTCCATCTATTAGAACTTTTTTCTTTGCTTTTTTGCATGCCTTATAACATTTTTTCTTCAAAAGTCAGACATGATGTGTAGGATAATAGGAACTGAGGTAAATGGGCTTACAGTGTGAGGATTTATGTTAACATAGCTGGGAGTTGCACTGAGTTAATGTTTGCCATAGTTGTAGATGACAAAGGCTTTAAATTCTCTAGATGACAAGGGCATTAAATTCTCTACTTCTAATATCCTTTTTGTTTGTTTTTCTCTCTTCTTATCTTTAGTCTTCCCTTTGTACTCCTGCTTAGAGAGTCCTAGCTTCAAAGCCTTTCAGTTATAATCCATTGTAATTATAATGGAGCCCTTTTGTGTGATGAGGAGGTGTGGGTTGGGGAAGTAGGCTACATTCTCTGATTAAATTTTCATCTTTTACTGTGCCTGTGCCCCTGGACTGTAACATGCAGAAGTGTTTCTAGCATTATCCTCCACTCATAGGTTGGACAGGAAGTCAGGTTGGGACTTCGGTCAGAGGAATGTTCTTCCCTCATGTTGAGATAATGCTCATGTAATGTATTGAAAGGAACAATCCAAATGACAGCTTTGCCTTAGTTTAAAGCTAGGTTCTCTTTTCTGCTTATTATGGATCTTTGATAAGAAATACAATTGCTGAGAAGTCTGTTTTGCTTGCTGTTTGCTACAAGCATTGTGAGGCCTTTCCTGAATGTAACCCGCTGTGTAGTACAATGGGTTGTAAAACTTCCTAAATGTAGTCTGATATGTAATGGAATGAGTGATTGTACATAAACTAACCGGCATTTCTCGCTCCTGTAAACCTGCTTGCTCAACATGTTCCTCCCCTTCCCCCTTCCCCCTTCCCCCTTCCCCCTTTTTCCTCCCGCCACAAGTAACGGACAAAGCCTTCCCGCCAAAGGACAGACAAAGGACGCCCAATCAGAGAACAACAAATGTCCTTACTTTAAAACCAACTAATCAGGCCCCTCATAATTTGAAACCTCCCCTGTGCTATTTGTCTCTGTCTATAAAAACGCTGTACCAACCCTGATCGTGGCCTCTTGCGTCACCGGCGACGAGTGCGCAGAGGACCAGGTTCGAACCTGCAATAAACGACCCTTGCCGCTTGGCTTTGACTTACGACTCTGGTGGTCTTTTGTGGGAGGTTTTGGAACTTCAGGCATTACAGTATTTTTCTCCAGAGAATTAATCTTTGTTGTGGCAAGTCTCTGGATGAATTTCACAAAGGTTATTCTTTCCTGGTGCTGGTGAGAACATTATACAGATCTCCTTGATAATCTGGTGGTGTTGTTGGAGGTAAATCTCATGAAAATATGGAGGCCTCTCTAACACTGAAGCTCCTAGGATTTTCTTTTCCTCACATTACTCCACATTCATCTTCCATGAGCATTACTATTTAAGCATCCCTACCTTTATAGCTCTAATGCATTCTGTTCCAGCTAAGCTTATCTTGGTTATAATTGTCTGGGTAAGCCTTATCTCCAGATTTCAAGGTCATGGTTTTTCCTGCAAAGTCAGCTATATGATGAATCCATGAGTGTCCTTAATTTTCAGTTTATTCAGCTTCTACACAAAGCCCTGACACAGTCCAAGAATGTTACACGACCAAAATAATACTGGAAGTCCAACATTTTTTTTTTTTTTTAACTATTCCACTGGATGTTTCCTACCTATGATTTCCCAGTATCCTTGAATTTTCTTGTTTCTCACTGGTATCCTCACTGGTATTTAGATTTCAATTTGCCATTCTGCTAAGTTACATCATGCTTTCCACTTCTGAAAATCATTGTGACATTTTTCCCTCTTAGCAATTGGGGATTTTAAAATGCCTGTTTAAAAATTATAACATCCTTTACTCTTTCAATATTTGACTTCTCAAGAGGAAAGTACTTGTATTCAATGTGTAACTTTAATAAGAAAGAATGCACACACACAACACACACACACATTTTTAGTTAGCAACAACTGGCACTCAGAGATAACATTCAATTATGTGCAAACTGTGTGGGGGCTTTATTTTGTTTCTGTTTTATTTTTCTGGAAAATCTCATTCCCTAAAGACATTTCTCAAATGGCATATATAATAGAATATGGAGAAAATAATTTTCTTGGATTTGTTCTGTTGAAGAAGATTTTTTTTTTTTTTTTTTTTTACAAAATAAGCTATTTGGAAAGATATTATTAAGATGTTAGCAAAAATGTCATTTAGCAAGATGCTACTAAAATAGGCCTCATGTTAATAATTATGCAAATTGTCCTGCTAAAGGTTTTGACAAAATATTTAGTCCTGTATTTGAAATTGTTCTAGATACAGGGACCAAATGTTTAGACATAAATAAAATTTCTTTTGAAAAAATATTAAATATCTTCTCTAGAGTTAGTTCATTAAATTAAATATAACATTAACTTGCACAGAAACTCAGTGCAGTTGCACAGGATAGATTCTGGAAGTTATAAAGTTTTGTTATACTTTTCTTATGTCTTTCCACCAAAAGTAAGACTTTTTAAAAGTATTTAACTTTTATTTCATGCCTTCCTGGTTTATTTTCTTGGTGCTGTTTTTTCTTGAATTATCCTTCTGCTTTTTTCTTTCTTTTTTTTTTTCTTTCTTTTTTTTTTTTTTTTTTAATCTAGTAGACTTTGCTCTTGAAGTCTTGGTGCAGAAACAAAGGAAATTTCAGGCAATTAAAAAAAAAAAAATCCAACTGCTGAATTTTTCCTGCCAGTTTTCGTGGAATTGTTATAAGGAGGGTACCTAGAAGTCTATCCAGGTTAAAAATGCAAATTCAGAAGTTCTGAAGTGTGTTAAGTATAAGAGTTTTATGATTTCTTATAGATAATACACCTTTTCCTGTGGGATTACATTTGACAACTGTGATTGTATAAGTCAACATGAAAGCACATTGGATTTAGATACTACTTATGGACTCTGCTCCTACACAGTGTGGTGAATTGGTATAAACTTAATGAATGGTTTATACCACTGCCTTTGTGTTACCAACATTTGTCTACCAGTTCATTATGTATTCTAAAGTAAGGTCTAATATTACATTAAATGGTGTGAATCAGTGTGAGCATATGCGTAGTGTCCCAAATTGTTCAACTCTGCTAGTGACTTTATCCATTTTTCAATTTATCAATTTAACTTATCTAATTGTTACATAAATATGTAATTTATCATAATTTTGACATTCTTATATAATATAATATATTTTACAACACTACATTGGGGTGTCTGGTTGGCTCAGTCAATTAAATGTCTGACTTTGGCTCAGGTCATGATCTTGTGGTTCATGAGTTTGAGTCCTGCATCAGGTTCTCTGCTGTCAACATGGAGCCCACTTTGGATCCTCTGTTCCCCTATCTCTCTGTCCCTCCCCTGCTCATGCTCTCTCTTGCTCTCTCTCACTCTCTCCCAAAAAATAAACATTTAAAATAAAACTACATTAGAAAAAGTTATAAAATAATAATTCTTTATAAAGGATAAAGCCACTAAAACATGTTTTAAGGAGGTTTTTCTGCACACATAAATATTCACTTCCGTTGGGAAATACCTAGGAGAGAAATTATTGGATTATTTGTGAAGTTTGGGTTTTTCTTTTTAACAAACTACCAAACTGTTTACCTTTTTATTTTACCTTTCCAACCAGTAATATCTGAGGGTTCCAATTTCTCTACTTTTTCATCAAAATTTTGATTTTGTCTGTTTTTTTAATTATAGACATTCTACTAATGTATAGTTATATTACATTGTAGTTTTAATATGCATTTCCTAATGCAATGAAAATAATAAAAGTGGAATAAATAAATGAATATGATAAAAATAGTACCAATGATGAAGGTATGAGTATCCTTTTAACAAAAAAGAAGCAGTAAAAAGCTTTTCAAAGCTCTGAGTGGGCATAGAGCAAGAAATCCTATTGGGACCTTATACTTCGTTTGTGAAGCAAGCATTTATAGCATGACTTGATCAACTGGTGAAATTTTAGAGAATACCGGCTTAGAAGTAATAGAATCTTTATATCTGAAAAAAAGAAATCTCTTGACAGATGGCTTTGTTGTGCTGTGAAAATTGTCCTCACACTTAAAATGAGGCAAATATTGTTAATTTGTCTTTAGCCTTAATATCATCCATACTGAAAATATTTAGAACGTAGCTATGTTTATAAGACCAAAGTAAATGCTATCAACATTGTCAAGGATAAATTGAAGGACAGTTTATTTTTTTCCATAAACTATGTGACACTATTTGCTAATATCTTTGCTATAAATAGAGTGAAATAAAATAAAATAAAATAAAATAAAATAAAATAAAATAAAATGAAATGAAATAAAATAAAATAAAATAATAAAATAATAAAGGGGATGGACATATAATGGGGATATGAGCATACCTACTTTTTGCCAAGATGTAGTATTAACATTTTTAGTCAATATAGCAATAAAATGTTCATACTACTGCTTTATTATGTGACAACAAACAACTTTTCCTTGTGCTTGGCTGGTAGACTATCTTTCCCTCATGTGATTGAAAAGGAAGAAGAGAGCTAAAATTTCCTGAGGGATTACCAACTGTAGGCAGACATTGCATTAGATTCTTTAAATATCTTATCTCTTTAATCCTCACAATAAATCTGCTAGGAAGAGAATTATCTCTTTATAGTGGACCAGAGCAGTTCTTAGTTTATCAGCTTTGAGATTAAGCTAGGCTCTTCTTAAAGGAATTTGCTATAAGAGTGAGAGTCATCTCTCTCTCTCTCTCTCTCTCTCTCTCTCTCTCTCTTTTCTTTTAAACATCAGCAGAAAATGATTCAATATAATTTTAACACCAGATAATTTTATAGAGATGACAAGCCTTAATTTTCTTTAAGTACCTTACTATTCAAATAAATAATGTATAATCTCTAAAGATCAATAATTTACGTAGCAAAATTACCTTTTATCAACTATATAGAAAATGGATCATTCAACAAAGTATTCAGTTTCTTTAGTTTCCTTTTGTCTTCTCTCAACTACAATACTGAAACCAACACATATACACACAAGCATACTCATATAAAAGTACACATTTTATTTTCCGTCATGAATTTAAATAACCAATGGACAAGATTTGCTATATATTACTTTGTTGTTTTCAAATTTAGGCTTTTGTGTTATATTATTACATTCAAAAAGTTCTATTCTTTAAACCATAGGTCAGAAAAGGTGGCTCATGGCCAAAGCAGGTCCCCATATTTTTATTAATAAAGTTTTATAGAAGTAAAGAGCCCACAATTTACATACTGCTTATGACTGTTTTTGTGCCCCAACATCCTAGTTCAATAGATATGATAGAAATCATTTGGCCATAAGAACTAAAATATCATTAGTTCCTTTACAGAAAATATTTGCCAACCACTGCCTCAAGATATTCTGCCCTTTAAATTTTTCTTACAGGATTTGGAGTTCAAGTCTTCCGTGAAAACTTCCAGGAAACCAATCCTTATTGTTATTGATCCTTATCCTTATTGTTTCTACTAATGACCTCAATAGTTACCTAATTCATGTATATGATTATCTTTATGTCCCTGAACATACGATCTTTAGTTAAGATAAACATATATGCTGTGCCAATGCCACTGGATTATAATATTCATAAGGATAAAGTTTGTATATACTGCTCTTGTTGAACTCTTCCTAATTATATAATCAGTAATGGTTAGGGATACAATGTGTACTCAATGAAATTTTAAAATTTCACTCAAACCAAGCCCTTAGTTGTTTTTTGATTCCTCTACCAAAACAGCAAATTACAGCAGTAAAATCAAAACTCCTTAGTTATATTCTTACAAAATGAAGCTATATCCCCCATATTTCAGTTTTGTGAGGAAATAATTACAACAGCAGTTTTTAGAACTGCATTTCTAGGAAAGAAATAACAAAGAAACTAGAATCTGCCAACAATAAGTTTTAAAACTTAGGAGACAGTGAAGAAAACAGCAATAGGCAGTATATTATCCACAAAATACCCATAAAAGGAAACAAAACAAAACAAAAGAGTCACTACTCATTTATCCTAAAAAGAACAAGCATTTACCATGGAATTCTGCCCATACAAAATAACATCATCTTTCTGGATCAAATGATTTAGTGGATTTTTTCTTATGGACGTATCACTTTGTTTACTTTAACTTCAGCTGAATTACAAGGATATAAGCAGTTATTAAATAAGCATATTGTGCAAATAAGAGGAAATTTTCATAAACAATCACAGTTTTACCATGATCTGACTATGTAATAAAACACAATTAACAAATTTTTTTAAAGTAAAACACCCAGGGAAATTTAGAAATACTCAGTAGCCTGGGGTGACTGGGTGGCTCAATCGGTTAAGCAGCCAAGTCTTGATTTCAGCTTAAGTCATGATCTCAAGTCATGAGATCAAGCCCTGCATTAGGCCCTGCACTGAGAGCGCCAAGGCCTGATTGGGATTCTCTCCCTCTCTCTCTCCCTCTCTTTCTGCCCCTCCTCTGCTCATGGTCTCTCTCTCTCTCTCTCTCTCAAAATAAATAAACATTTAAAAATATAACCAGTAGCCTATAACTAGTGAATAGTAAATGAGTGTAGAAAACTGTGTGATTACATCCACTAATATATATATTTGGCATACTTTATATTAATCAAGTATACACTTAATTGCTTTTTAATACATACTGAATCAGGATATACTTAATGATCCAAAAACAAGGCTACTCAAGTTATTACTTAATATGTAATTAACCTTTGTCATGTAATTAACTATATTTCTTTCGTAAATTATATATGTCAAGAATTATTTAGAAAGAATGCTGATGAAGTATGGTAAGATTTACTAGTAAGGTTAAGCATGACTGTTTTCATTAAAAGTGTGAATGTTTATACAGACATTCATACACTGTTTCAAAATATATGAAAATAATTTTCAAAACATATTATTTATATAGAACTCATGCAAATTTAAAAAAAAGGAAAAACTGTATGAAGTAAAGTTCTATCCAAACATTATCATTTTCTTTATTTTTAGATGTTTTATTGTTAATGTAAAGAAACATCAATGATTTCTGTATGTTGACTTCATATCCTGCAATTTTCGTGAATTTGTTGATTAGTTCTAAGAGTTTTTTTGGTTGATTCTATAGGATTTTCAATATACAAGATGACATCATATGCAAATAATGACAATTTTACTTCTTCCATTTCAATTTGGATGCATTTTAGTTTTTGACTTGACTAATTTCTCTGATTAAGAGAACATTACTATGTTGAATAAGAATGATGAGAGAGTGCACTCTTGTTTTATTCCTGATCTTAGAGGAAAAACCTTCACCCTTTCACTATTATATAAGAGATTAGCTATGTGTATGTCATATATGGCCTTTCTGAACCAATGGTAGTAATGTAAATTGATTTAGTCATTATGAAAAATAGTATGAAGTCTCCTCAAAAAAATTAAAAACAGAACTACCATATAATCCAGCAATTCTTCTACGTTAAAAAAAAAAAAAAAGAATATCAAGGTTATATCTGCACTCCCATGTTCATTGCAGTATTATTAACAATAGCCAAGATATGAAAATAATCTAAGTGTCCATCAGTGGACAAATGGATAAAGTGGATGAGTAATACATAAACAATTGAATAATATTCTGCCACGAGAAAGAAGGATATCTAGGGGTGCATGGGTGTCAGTTGAGTGTCCTACTCTTGATTTCAGCTTAGGTCATGATCTCATGGTTTCTTGAGTTCAAGTCCCATTACGGGTTCTGTGTATTGACTGTGGGAGCCTGCTTGGGATTCTCCCTCTCTCCCTCTCTCACTGCTCCTCTGCTGCTCACACCCTCTAGGTCTCTCTCAAAATAAATTAGTAAACTTAAAAAAAAAAGAAGAAGAAGAAGGAAAGAAATCTTGCCATTTGTAACATTAGGGAAAGGACTTTGATGAAAATATACTAAATGGGGTAAGTCAGACAGAGAAAGACAAATACTGTGGATATCATTTATATGTGATGTCTAAAAAAGCCAGACTTAAAAATACAAAGAGGAGAGGGGTGCCTGGGTGGCTCCATCGGTAAAGCGTCTGACTTCTGCTCAGTTCATGATCTCACAGCTTGTGAGTTCAAGCCCCATGTTGGGCTCTGTGCTAACAGCTCAGAGCCTGGAGCCTGCTTCAGATTCATTGTCTCCCTCTCTCTCTGCCCTTCTCCCACTCTCTCTCTCTCTCTCTCAAGAATAAATAAAACATTTAAAAAATTTTTAAAAATACAAAGAGGAGAATGGTGGTTACCATGGGATGAGGAATGGAGACATTGGGGAGATGCTATTTAAGGGTTCATATTCATACTTCATAGTCAAATAAGTCCTAGAGATCTAATGCATGGTATAATGATTATAGTCAACAGTGCTGTATTATAAATTTCAAAGTCTTTAAGAGACAAGATCTTAATTGTTCTCAACACACAAAGAAAATGACAATTATATGACCTGATAGAGGTGTCAGTTAATATCACTGTGATAATCATATTGCATTATGTAAATGTATTAAATTAAAACACTGTACACCTTAAACTTACACAATATTATGTGTCATTTATATCTCAAAAATTATTATTTTAGTTTACTAACCATATTTATTTTACAATAGCATGTATATGTCTTACAAGAAGCATACCAAAACTGACTGCATACACTCAAAGACTAAAAAATAACCACTAATCTTTTCACTCTTGGTTCAGAAAAATTATTTTAATAATTAAATTTAATTGGCAGAAAAGTACACCTTAGATCCTCATATCTCATTTGTGTTATTTCTCTTTTAGAGCAGTTCATTTTACATGACTTGCTGTTATGTTTCATCCTCAAACCTGCTTTTTTCTTTTTTTTCCCTGAGTGGTCTTACTATGACACTTTGCTTTGGGTAGGATGCATGTTCGATAGGTTGATACTTAATTTATATTCTTCTTTGATAGAAATAATAGATTCTAAAAATCAATTCTAGTCTAAAATTAGTTCTAATAATTTTTGCCAGGCATGGCTTTTTATTTATTAAGTGCTTCTAATTATTGTTTCACCATTCATGTTTTCAAACTCTCTCCTTTGCTTTCACCAAGATTAAAAATAAAAGATTTGCTCTTGGTCAGAATAAAAGTAATATGACTGCCTCATTGTGTGTGTGTGTGTGTGTGTGTGTGTGTGTGTGTGTGTGTTATGCCTTCAGGAGGATAGGTAAGGACACTTTGTCAAATAATGAGTCTTGCCCTGTGTTTTGGGTATTGTGCATTAATGGAATCTTCGAAAGATAAACATACACAATATTCCACCTAATTTAACTTTGTTAGAAGGGTGTTTTATCTCTGTTTTTATACTTATCTCTTTGTTTTTATACTTGTGTTTTATACTTGTTTTATACTTTTTTACATACTTAGCATGTATGTGCACATTTCAACACATCCTCTGTGACATTTACTGTCACCTGAAATGTTAAAGATTAAAGTTAAGCATTTCTCAAAAGTCTTAACCATGAAATATTGGTTGTTCTTCCAGGCACTTTGTTGACATGGCAGCAATGATAAAGGAAAAGATATATTTGATGTTTAAGATGTGTCACATGGACTCACAATTTATAATTATGAATCTTTCCTGGTATTGTTAAAAATAATTCTATTATAGTAACTAACAGTTGAAAATTTAAACAAGATTTCACAATTATCATTTTAACAGAGAGATTAAAAGATATGTTAAGCAGGTATAATGTCATAACTAGGTGACTGAAATGGTATAAAGCCTTTTAAGGTTACTGAAATGGTAAGCGAGAGAGAGAAAGAAAGAGAGAAAAATCTAAAATATATACTGTGTACCAACTGGTAAAGCAACTTCCACCCCAAGGGCTAGGGAAAACAAAGGGAGGAAGTTGGAATTATTAAAACATAGAAGGCAGGATGAATGTCCCTGTAGAGCTGAAATTCAGACATCTGTGGAGAAAACACCAAGGTAGTGCTGTAGTCCCTGGATGTATATCTGTTGGATATGAGTGATTTGGCTGGGATTAGGATCTGCTTCTGCCATAGTGAAACGATGGGCTCCAGTGACACTCAAAGGACTGCAAGCAGAAAGGTTGCAGGCTGGAAGGTCACGGGAAGTACATATGAAAGAATAGTCCCTTCCTCCTCTTCCCGGCCCACAGATTCCTTCTTTTACCCATTACTGGAGTCAAATGGCAAAGCAGAGAGGTTTCACAAGTAGAATATGAGTTTAAACCTGAAAGAGAATAATAAGTAGTCACCATTTTGAATGATTAGCATGCATGTGCACATTTCAACACATATTTAAATGTTTGGAAATAATCACAAATTTAGAGAAGAGTTGCTAATGAAGTTCAATCCTGTCACCCCCTTGAATTAGTTGAGAGCATGTTGCTGACATAATGCTTCCTCACCCTTGAATAGTTTGTGGCTGTATATTCCTTACAAAGATATTTTCTAACATTATCAATGTAATTATTAGAATCAAGATATTGACATTGACACATTATTACCACATGATACCCAGACCTCATTCACGCTTAACAAACTGTTTCAATTGCCTTCTTTATAGCAAAAAGTTTAGAATGAACCACATGTTGTCTTTAGTTATGTGCCTGATTTCCTTCAACCTAAAAAAGATCCTGAGAATTTGATTCTCATGACTTGGGTAATAGTTTCTCTTTTGTTTTGTCTTATTTTTGATCCCCGCATTGCAAGAGCTTTTAAAATAAATGGCACCGTATCAATTAGCTATTGCTACATAATCAATCACCTTCCACCAAAATCTAAAGACATAGGACAAAATAATTTATTACTCTGCTTTGTATGCTTTGTTTTGGTTTGCCTTTTGGGGAATGCTTCTTAATTTGGAAAACAGTTTGGGTCCAGTGTTGGAGTTTTTCTCAGATTTTCTTATCATTAAATCTGACCACATATCTTTGGCAGTGCTATGGACTGAATGTCAATGTCCTCCTCAAATTCCTATGTTGAAACCCTTAACCCCAATGTCATGGCACCTAAAGATCAGGCCTTGAAAGATAATTAGAGCTAGATTAGGTCATAATGGTGGGGTCCTCATGACAGCATTAATGCCCTTATGAAAAGAGAAAGAGACACAAGATCTAAATCTCTCAATTTCTCTCTCTTCCCTCCTTTCCCTCCTCTCTCTCTGCCCCTCTGTAAGCACCAGGGAAGCCATGGGAAGATAAACCAGGAAAATGACTCAGCAAGAACCTGACCATGTTCACCCTGATCTCGAACTTACAGCTTTGAGAGCTATAGAAATAAATATTTGTTGTTTCATCCACCTACTCTGTGGTATTCTTTTACAGACGCCCACAATGACTAAGGCAGGCAATAATATAATAATAATAAATAAAATAAAATAAAATAACAATAGTGCTGTTATGTACTCATTGCATCCTATCACATAGTATAGAATTTCAGTGTCTCTTTGCTAGTGATGTTTACTTTGATCTTAATAAAGGTTGTATCTACCACCTGTACCATGTAAAGTTATGCTTTTATTTTCCTCTGTACTTAATAAATACTTATGAGAAGGTATCTTGAAACTATGTAAATTCCCAATTCTTCATTAAATCTTTTTTTTCCTGTTTATTATTGATGTAAGTATGGGCTTATGGATTTCTATTTTATTCAATGAAGCATAATCTATTGTAATTACTATTTAATTTGGAAGTTTAATTTCCCAGGGTTAAATCAGGCATCCATTTCATTTTGATATTTATTATGTTCTGTGAATACCCCTTTATTTTCTTACACATCAAAATGTAAAAGGTCAATCTTGTACTGTTCCTTTCCATCAATGAAATCTGTTAAAAAAGTCATATGGAAGTAATAGAAATAAAAGTCATGTTATCACAGGTGAATAAGTTCCTCAGTAGGCTGAAGAAAAGACCCTAACTGAAATATCAAGAGGAAATAAGTAGAAACAAAACAAAGGCAGAATTAAATATTTGGGAGCTGTAGAATAATAACAAACTGTCTAACATACATGTAAGAAGAACACTAGAAAAGATGATAGAGATAAAGGTGGCAGAAAAATATTTGGAGAAAAAAGAAAATTATTTATTTATTTATTCATTCATTCATTCATTCATTCATTTATGAGAGACCGTGCAAGTGAACGAAGGGCAGAGAGAGGGAGACAGGTAGAGAGAGAGAGAATCCCATGAGGGGCAGAGAGAGAGGAAGAGAGAGAGGTAGGGAAAAAGAGAAGCCCACACAGGTTCTACACTGTCAGTGTGGAGCCTGAAGTTGACTCGAACACACAAACCAGAAGGTCATGACCTGAGTGGAAGTTGGATATTTAACCAACTGAGTCACTTAGGCACCCCCAAAAGAAAATGTTTTAAGAGGAAAAAGCAAACTCCAATCTCATTCAGTTCTCTACTAAGATAATCTTGATACCAAGATTGATACTTTGAGGGGCGCCCTGGATGGCTCAGTCGTTAAGCATCCGACTTCAGCTCAGGTCAAGATCTTGTGGTCCCTGAGTTCGAGCCCCACGTCGAGCCCCACGTCCAGCCCCACGTCGGGCCCTGGGCTGATGGCTCAGAGCCTAGAGCCTGCTTCTGATTCTGTGTCTCCCTCTCTCTGCCCCTCCCCCTTTCATGCTCTGTCTCTCTCTGTCTCAAAAATAAATAAACGTTAAAAAAAAAAAAAAGATTGATACTTTGATACCAAGGTCAATATGAGAAAGAAGAGAACCAATGAAACCTACTAGTAAACACAGGTGCAAAAATCCTAAACACAAATAGGAAATTTGAGTTTAGGATTATATATAATCCTATGAATATGTATATATAAACAGATATAGATATAGATCTATAGATATAGTACACATGACTTATATACACATATATATTTATATCTATAAATAAGCATGAAGACATTATATCATGGCTTAAATTTGTCAGGAAATAAAATATTGATCTAATTCTACAAAATTAATTAATATAATTATCCATATTAACAGATTAAAGGGGATAATTCACATAATCGTATTGATAGGAAAAGCATTTGACAATCATTAGTACTTATGATAAACTCTCTTAGAAAAAAAATGTGGTTTTGCATTTAGAAGTTACATCAAATATTATATTTAAAGGTTAAATGTGAACAGCTTTTCTTTTTAATGGGGAAAGATACAGAAACGATCATGAACCACTCTTCTTTAAAACTTTGTAATGAGTTGTTAGATAGGGCAGCAAGGAAAAAATGAGATAACATCTATATGGTTTGAAAAGGAGGAAAGCAATTGTCATTATGTGGTTTAGAAAAAGAGAAGAAAATGTCATTAGTTTAGGCAGAAATAGAGTATATATAGAAATTCCAAGGGAATCTAGGTATAAATTTAGATAATTAATATGGATGCATACAAAAATCGATATATAAAATCAATTGTATTTCCTATCAAGACAACCATCAGGAATTTTTTTTTAAGTTTATGTATTTTGGGAGAGAAAGCATACATGTAGGAGTGGCAGAGAGAGAGAGAGAATCCCAAAGCAGACTCCACACAGCCAGTGCAGAGATCAGTGCAGGGCTTAAACCCACAAACCATGAGATCATAACCTGAGCCAAAACCAAGAGTGAGGTGCTCAAGTGATTGAGCCACCCAGGAACCCCAGGGAATATTATTTTACAAAAAAAAACAGTATTATTTCAAAATATACAGCACTGTGGAATAAATAAAAAGCAATAAAACTTTATTGAGGCACATAAAGTAGAGCTAAATAAATGAGGATACATACCTTTTCATGAATTGTAAGACTCAATATTATCAATTTGTCAATTCTCTTCAATTTTTGCTATAGATTAAAAGTATTCTAATTAAAATTCTAACTGTATGTATGAATATTGGTGGGGAAACCTGTTTTACATACTAACAATACTCATTACAAAACTTTAGTAATTAGAAGAGTGTATTATTAGCACAAGGACAAATAAATATACAAATTCTCAGATGAGAGAGCCCACAAACAGACATGTTTATATAGACACTTGATTTATAACAAAGTTGGAATGCTTAAGAAGAAAGGACAATCTTTTCAACTGTGTTAGGAAACTGGCTATGCCTATGGGAAAACAAAACACAACGAAACAAATACTTTAATTGAACACTTATGTGTTCTCTTACATAGAACTCAATTATAAGTAAATTATAAGGAAAGATAAAACAATGAAGATTTCAAAACAAAACCTAAGAGTATCACCATGTACTCAGTGGAGGGAGATATTTATAAAATAGGAAATTAACAGGGAAAAAAAGAGTCATGTTTGACCTTATTAATATAAATTATTTGTTCATGAAATGTCCCCATTAAAACATTAAATATATTTATTTACTAGATAATAAAGAGGAAGATGATATTTAGAGCACATTTACACAGAAAGTGACTCAATCCAAATACTTTATGAAAACTGAAAATAATTGAGTGAGATGAAATGTTTACTAATATTAAGTTTTATTGAGGATATAGGGCAATTGGGACCTCTCAAACATTACAGACTGGATGGGGATACATAACACTTAGGTTGAAGTTAAAGTATTTTCTATGAACAGGGATTCAATTTCTAGGTATAAACTCTATAGAATAGTGTTTTTAATAGTTTGTGTCTTTTTAGGAATATGTCCATTCCATCTAGGTTATATATTTGTTCACATAGTTTCTCATAGCATTATCTTCTTCAAACACTGTTTCAGCCACTTCTAAATTCACATGTGATTTCTTTGACTTATTGTCTATTTAATACAGTCTAATTTAGTTTGTGAATATCCCACTTTTCCTATTGTTATTGATTTCTAATTTCATTCCATTGTGGTCCAAGAACATACTTTGTATTATTTCAATATTTATTAAATTACTGAGGTATTATTTCTTAACGTGTTCTTTTTGCTTCTTTCTCTGTTTCCTTTTGGATTCTCATTATATACATGCTAGTGTGCTTGATGTTGTCCCACAGGTTTCTAAGGTATTGCTTTTTTATTCTTCATCACTTTTTTCATTCTGTCATTCAGACTGAAGTCACAGTCTATCTTTAAGTTTGCTGATCTTTTATCTGCCAGTTCAAACATGCTTGAGGCCCTTTTGTGATTTTTTTCTCCTTTCAGTTATTTTATCAATTGACTTTGGACGTGCTGATTTATTGTTTATCGTAAAATTTCCATCTTTTGAAATATTTTATTTGAGATACATGGTTTTAATACTTTCCTTGAATTCTTTACACATGGTTTCCTTTAGTGCAGAACAAAGGTAATAGTTGATTTAAAGTCTTCGTCTAATAAGACCAGCATCAGGACCATCCCAGAGATGGTCTCTACCAACTGTTTTGTTCCTATTTTTTCCTGTATATGAGCCATACATTCCTATTTTTGCATGTCTTTTTTTTGTTATCATTGAAATTTTAAATAATACAATTTGCAACATTGGAAATCAGATTCTGCCTTCTTTCTAGGGCTTGTTTGTTTTTTTTTTCCCTCTTTTGTTGTCACTTTTTAGTTACCTCTGAAATTAATTGAAGCATAATCTTTGGTATATGCAGCCACCAAAGTCTTCAATTAGCTTAGTGGTCAGCTTATGATAAGACAGAGATTTTCTTAAATACCTTGAACCAACAGGTCTTCCACCCTTGAACCAGTAATGACTTCAACCAATGTTCTTGCATTGTGGTATCCTTTCAGTGCTCTGGTAGCTCCCTAAAAAAAAATTTTTTTGAGGATGGGGCTTTTGGAAAGTGCCAAATCTATTAGACCTCTGTTTTCACAGCTCACTGTGGTTTCAAGATTGTTGTTTCTCAAGGATATTATTGGGCTCAGGGGAGGACAGGAAGAGTGCAAGTTAGAACAGTACTAAATTTGCTGTTCTTACCAAGATTAAGTCGTTTTCTTTGAATTGTTGCAAGCCTTTGGTTAATTCCAAGAGTTCTGAAGAAGTTTAATTTGACAATTTTTTTTTTTTCAGTTTTCTTGTTGATACTTTGGAGACGTGGATTTTCAGTTTCTTACCACATTACCTGAGAAGTGTTTCATTAGGAAACACTTATGTGTGTGTGTATATGTTTGTGTGTATATAGATGTATATATATTAAAATTCATGTGTATCTGGAAACACATACATATATATCTAATATAATAAGAACTGATTTGGAAAGTATATTTCCCATAACTTCATATTGTTAAGCATGTTTTTAACTGCATGTTAGAATTAACAAAGACTGGCAAGCTTACCATGAACTGGTAGGATTACTAGTGATCTCTCTTTTTCTCTATCACTTCTCTGTATTATGTTATTTTCTTATTTTTTCTAAATAATGATAAATTACGGGGTGCCTGGGTGGCTCAGTCAGCTAAGCGTCTGACTTTGGTTCAGGTCATGATCTCACGGTTCCTGAATTCAAGCCCTGCATAGGGCTCTGTGCTGACAGCTTGGAGCCTGGAGCCTACTTCAGTTTCTGTGTCTCTTTCTCTCTCTGCGTACCCCCAACCCAGCCCCCTGCTTGTGCTCTGTCCCTGAGTCTCTCTCTCTGTCTCTCTCTCTCAAAAATAAACATTAAAAATATTAAATAATTATAAATTATTATCATTAAATAATAAAATCAATAAAATGTTTTTTATCTGAAAGTAGAGTAAATTTCTTTTCTTTTCTTTTTTTTTTTTTTTTTGGTCTTTATAACTTCCTCAGTTTTTCTTCACCTAACAGGTGGCTATAACTACCAAATATATAAGGCTAAGAAAAAAAAGTACTGATGCTATAACTTGGATGTAATTTGTAAATTTTAGAAAATGATCGTATCAGGAGCTCCTGGGTAGCTCAGTTGGTGATAGTGATCAGTTCAGCTCAGGTCATGATCTCCCATTTTCTGAGTTCGAGACCGACATTGGGCTCTGTGCTGACAGCTCAGAGCATGGAGCCTGCTTTGGATTCTGTCTCCCTCTTTCTGCTCCTTTCCCACTCATGTTCTGTCTCTCTCTCTCAAAAATAAACATTAAAAAAAGAAAATGATATTATTCAGATTTTACAGTCATATATATATGTGTATGTATAAATATATGTCTATTAGAGCATATATACATATGTATTTTTATAATATTTATATAATTTTAATATTATATAAATATTAATATACAATTTAATATAATATATTTATATATTATAAATTATATTTATATATTATAATATTATATAATTAACATATAATTTAATATTATATAATTGTTAATATATATTATGTCATATTATTATATATTATATTATTATATAAATATAATATTTATATATTAAATAAAATTAAATAATATACTCATTAATATATATAGTTATGTATTAATATATATATAATATATATATAATATATTCTGTCTTGTGCTTGATTGCCAAAAGTTATTTTCTTGATTTCTTCAAAAGAAAATCTCAAAATCCTATGAACAAAATACCTTTCTTCAGTCAAGACATTTCTGTGGTTTTTTTGAAAATTGATGTCATTTTTATTGCCCAAATAATGAGACAAACACTAATAAGTTTTTATGATAGTTGTATAAATTGGGCTTTAATCTGTGACCATTGAGATATTGCTACTGACTGGAGATTAAATTTGTTTTTATTCAATGTAATAAATAAAGATGATATATTCAAATATCCTGAATCATGTGTATTTAGAAATAGTTTTATCAAGTTCAGGAAATAGGACCTATTAAGTTTTGATATTATTGCCTAGATTAGTGCCTTGAACATAAAAAGTGGTCATTAACTTTTTTCTTATTTTTTAAAAAGTAGCTTTAATGATATACACTTCATATACCATAAGATTCACCTTTTTACTTTTTATTTTTTTAGTTTATTTATTTAAACTCAAGTTTGTTAACATACAGTGTAGTCTTTGTTTCAGTAGGAGAACTCAATGATTTATTACTTACATATAACACGCAGTACTAATCCCAACAAAGGTCCTCCTTAATGCCCATCACCCATTTAGCCTATTCTTCCACCTACTTACCCTCCGGTAACCCTCAGTTCTTTTCTCTATATTTGAGTCTTTTATGGTTTGCCTCCTTCTCTGTTTTTATCTTATTTTTCCTTCCCTCCCTTATGTTCATCTGTTTTGTTTCTTAAGTTCCACATATGAGTGAAATCATAGGATATTTGTCTTCCTCTGCCTGACTTATTTTGCTTAGCATAACACACTCTAGCTCCATCCACATCATTGCGAATGGAAAGATTTCTTTCTTTTCCATCACCAAGTAATATTCCAATGTATATATATACCACATCAATTGATGGACATTTAGGCTCTTTCCGCAATTTGGCTATTGTTGATAGTGTTGGTATAAACACTGGGGTGCATGTGCGTCATTGAATAAGCACTGCTGTAACCTTTGGATAAATACCTAGTAGTGCAATAATCTGTTTGAGGAACTCCATATTGTTTTCTAGAGTGGCTCCACCAGTTTGCGTTCCCACCAAAGGTGTAAAAGATTTCCCCATTCCCCACATCCTCATCAACATCTGTTGTTACTGAGCTGTAAATTTTAGCCGTTCTGACAAGTGTGAGGTGGTATCTCATTGTGGTTTTGACTTGTATCTCCCTGAGAATGAGTGATGTTGAGCATCTTTTCACATGTCTATTAGACATCTGGGTGTCTTCTTTGGTAAAGTGTCTATTCATGTCTCCTGCCCATTTCTTCACTGGATTATATGTTTTTTGGGTGTTGAGTTTGATAAGTTCTTTATAGATTTTTGATACTAAGCCTTTATCTGTTGTCATTTGTAAATATCTTCTCCCATTCCATCAGTTGCCTTTTAGTTTTGTTGATTGTTTCCTTCACTATGAAGAAGCTTTTTATCTTGATGAGATCCCAGTAGTTCATATTTGCTTTCATTTGTCTTGCCTCCAGAGACATGTCTAGTAAGAAGTTGCTGTAGCTGATATCAGAGGTTGCTGCATGTTTTCTCCTGTAGGATTTTGATGGTTTTCATCTTGCTTTTAGGTCATTCATCCATTCTGAATTTATTTTTGTATGTGGTGTAAGATAGTGATCCAGTTTCATTCTTCTGTCCAGTTTTCCCAGCACCATTTGCTAAAGAGACTGTCTTTTTTCCAACAGTTATTCTTTCTTATCTTGTTGAAGATTAGTTGGCCATAAATTTGTGAGTCCATTTTTGGGTTATTCAGTCAAGAAATTTCTAATTGTCCATAGACTACTTTGTTGTATAGTATTGCCAATATAGCATATGAAAATTGCAAAGCCTCTGATTCCTGTGTTTGAAATGTAACTGCTTGAAAGGCCCACATTTGTTCCATGAACTCCCAGAGCAGAAGCAGCTCCAGTCTTCATGAAATGAAGATCAGTACTTGGTCTCTCTCTCACTTTTAAAAATCATATATCATGGTCTTTATTATTCACTTGCTGAAAGACAGTTTTAAAAATTTTCAGACGTTGAAAATCTATAGGAATCTGTTACATTTTTCAGGACAAAAAAGTGAATATTTTCTCATTTAAAGCTTTGAGAATATAGCCCTTATTTCATCGGAAATAAACTTAAGAAACTTGGCTTAGGTATTATAATAAATTAGATGCGATTAAAGTAATAGTTAAAAATTAGTAATGCATACCAGGAACAAATCATGAAGCAGCTAACAAAGGAAATAATGCACAATGCAAAATTTTGTTTAGCAGAATGATGTACTCATTAATCATTTATAAAATAAATCATATGGGAAAAATTTATGAAAGGTTATAATTATATGAAATTAAAAAATCATGTGATTTCATGTTCATTATGTTTTATGTCTATTTACTATCCCAATGCTTGCTCTTTTATGAACATACCCTGATTATACTTGCCTCAGTGATGATCTAGTTATTTCCCCTTGGAAGGCCTTTTTTTTCAGATCCTTCTAAGAATCCATTCCTTCTTCCATTCCTTACCAATGCTACATGCTATAGGTAATGTTACCCCTCCATGCACCAGAAATAATATCTTCTTCTACTATAATCTATTGCAATACACATGCCTCTATTGAATATATTTTAATGTCTTTAATTTATTTATCACTTCTACTGAATTGTTAAATCCTTCAGAGCAAGAACTATGTTCCAACCTACCAAGAGTCATGCAGAAAATATCACATACAATAAATATTTGATCAACAAACAAATTAACTACAATGTATTTTGTGAGAGGAAACATACAGTAGGCATACATAAGGATTGTTTTTTCTAATTAACTACTGTGCTTTTAATGTTAAGTAGTGGCCTTTCGCATGGTTTTTGGCTGCCTATCTACATTTGAATACTTCTATGTTCAATTAATTTCCTATAGGGGGTGACTGAATCTCCTTTTTCTAATGATTTTTCATCTAAGTTGTAAACATGTGATACGGTCAGTTATTCCCACTGTTATGAGAAGAGAGCAGTGGTAATAGGCAGACTGGTATCCATTTTCCAGTATCACCAGCATGAGCCTCATATCTGAACATAGTGGGCAGGTGCAGAATAGTCTTCACTGGAGTAGCCTCACCTTGTTTCTGGCTGGATAGCCTCCAAGCCTAACTCTAATGACCCAGGATATTTCTGATTATTAGATCTAATAACATTTAGTGAATTCCTGTACTCCTTAAACTGTCTAAAATAAGGTCTATGGCTTACAACTAAAAATCTGATTAGATACATAGTTACTGACTGTGAGATTGACTCCAAAATACCCAGTCCAAGGTCAAGAAGTCAAACACAAAAAGTAGAAACAACACAAAAAAGTGGAAAAACAAGAAAATAAAACATCATGATGCTGTGTCATTTCAAAAATCAAATACCTCCCCACAAAAAATCAGCAGTTGTTTTACTTAATTAAAAAATAGTATATTTTTTTAACATTCATTTTTGGGAGAGAGAGAGAGCACATGAGCTAAAGCGGGGAGACGCAGAGCAAGAGACACAGAGGATCACAAGCAGGCTCTGAGCTGTGAGCACAGAGCCCAATGTGGGGCTTGACATCACAAACCTCAGAGCAAGACTTGAACCCCCATGAGATCATAACCTGAGCCAAAACCAAGAGCTGGCCACTTAACCCACTGAGCCACCCTGGCACCTCTCAAAATAATATATTTTGAAGCAGTTCTGTCTATGGTATCCTTACTTGGAAAACCAATAAATAGCATTTAAACTAATGAACAGTGAATTTGATTGCATAAACAAATATTGGTATGGGAGGACCACCAGCTATAGTGATGTTCAGAGTAAAGACAAAAAAAGATTGATATTTTTATCCCATTATTCTATTAAAAAGACATATGAAAGGTAACAACTTTACACATACAAAGAAGCCATTGTGAAAATTCTGGCAAAATTTTGCATTTGAGACCAAGGTAATTAGATATCTTTTCTCTGAACTCATCCCTATATCAATTAATAAATGCTGAGCTATATAATACTACATATGTTTCCAAGACTGACATCTAGTTAGCTTAGTCTTTTTTTTTTACTTTAAAAATGGCATAGAATATAACAAGTATCTTTTTTTGTAATTGATCATATTTTGTTTAGTTTTTTTTCTTTCTTCATCTAAGTGGTTATTAATGCAAGAGAATATGATAACCACACTTTTTTAAACTCTTTGGATTATGTGCTCTTACTCTTTCTTCCTTCTATTTAATTTTCTCTTCTAAGCTGTGCATTTGTTTCTCAATTAGCCCTGAGGTTTGTTTGTTGTTGATGATGTTATTTTACTTTGGTTTCTTTCCTTGTTTTATAGCAGAAAACATTTCTTATTTGACTCTGATCCTCAGTCATGTTTTTTTTTCCCACCATAATTTATACTTCTTATTGACCATATTTTTTTTTCCTTTTTCAGTTGCCAGAATAGCTGAACTTATATCCCCTCCTCCAGGCAACAGTGGCATTGGTTCTTATCTTTAAAAACTCCTATCACTATTATTTTTTTAGGTTAATTGGTAAAAAAAAAAAAAAAAATGAAGAGTTCCTTTGCAGATGCTATCTTACTTAGTAAAAACTGTCCTATACTCCAGAAATTAGATTCTTGAAGCGATTTAATGAGTTTAATATTTTGCCTTCTGTATCCAGTGTTTTTCCCTATTTTACAGATGTAAAGTTGACCTAAGTCAATGTTTACTGCAATGGCTCATTTTTTAACTATCTTTTATAGACTATCAATCAACTGTGAAGTGATAGGAAACAAGAAATTAGATGGGCACAAAGTGAAAATTGACAGACATTTGCAGTGTTGTAACTTGTAATTCATTTTAAAATCAGAAAATGTAAGTGTCTGATTTTTTTTATTTTATTTATTTTGAGAGAGAGAGACAGGGAGAGAGAAGGAGAGTATGTGTGCATGAACAAGGGAGGGGCAGAAAGAGAGGGAGAGCGAATCCCAAGCAGGCTCCACACTGTCAACTTGGAGCCTGATGTGGAGCTCGAACTCATGAGCTGTGAGATCATGACCTGAGCCAAAATAAGTCAGAGGCTTACCCGTCTGAACCACCCAGCTGCCCCGTAAATGTTTGATTTTTAATGAACTTTTAAATAGGCTATCATAAAATCATTGGGAGATTTTTAACTTGTATTAGTTAAGTTGTATACTGAGTCATAGTTTTCTGTAATTGAAGTTCTCTACACAATTGTATAGTTTTACAGAACTGTGATAAAATAAAAGTTGGAATTCTTAGTATTGTTTAACGGAAGTGGAGACTATTGTGGTGTGAAATTATTGAGCTTTAAGTCTAAGGAACTATATTAAAAATCCTGACAGTACCACTTAAAATCTACAAGCTTTAGTTTTCTCATTTGTAAAATACAGATTGTAGTTCTTATTATTTGTAGCACACTGGGGATGAATATGCCATAATTCACAGGAATGCTATGAATCTCAGATGAGATACAGATGGTGAAGGTGTATTGTAAATTATAAAGGTCTATGAAAATGTAAAGCAGGGGTGGCAAACTTTTCCTATAAAGGGTCAGATAGTAAGTATTGTTGGCTTTGCAAGTTTTAGAGTCTCTTTCCCAATGGTTCAGTTCTGCTGAGACAGCCCCCAGCTATAGGCAGTAAGTAAAGGGTTAAATGTCCTATGTTCAGTACAACTTATTTGTGGACAATGAAATTTAAATTCCATATAATTTTTTACAAAATATACTTCTTCCTTTTTAAGCTTTCCCCCAATCATGCAAAATTATAAAAACATCCTTCACTTGCAAACTAATGAAAATAAAAACAGCCACTGTTTTTGGCTTGTAGGCTCTAGTTTTGCTGACGCCTGATGTAAAGCACTGTAAATGTTGATCTTCTAACTTTTCATTATCTCTCTACATCTTTAGAATACACAGAAGTCAAATCTTCCAATTAAACGCAATAATTATTTGGCCCCTAGTGTGCATCACACTCTTTTATAACAATGGAGGTCACAAAAACAAATAAAATGACTCCTACTTTAAGAAGATTATATCACTGAAGTTGTGACAATAGCAGTGAAAGCAAGGACATAAGGCAGAATCTGATATATATAAAACATGAAAGGGTGGAGACTGGAAGCTTTAATTATCATTAAATATATTGAGACCTGATGGCATAAAAACTGGACTTTTTCGTTTCATCCTTTCAAATGTTTCCTTTATTTAGTGATTAAAGTGGTATTCATATTCTGATCATCTTTCACCTCATAGTCTCACAGTCTTTTTTTCTCAGTAAATTGTTCTTTTTAATCTGATATTTGCAGACTTTATCAGTTCTTATTTCTTCAAAAATTCTAATGTTCAATAATTGTTATTGGTTTCTGTTATGACAATGTGGTGACTAATTGTATCACTTCTGGCTCCAGAATGGTGTTAAAATTCAATTAATGTGAGGTGATGACTTAATTTATACACAATAGAATTAAATGCCAAGTTTTCACTAGAATGGGAACTACATAATTTTATACACATAGAATAATATGTGCTATATTGAAAGTAATAATGGAAAATCATACTGAAAATAAATAAATATATTAAGGTAAAAAATACAACAAAATTAATGACCATTTACTACTGTTGGTTTTTTCAAAAAACATTAAAAATTCATAGGCATACCTATGAATAATGTTTGTATATAGTAAAAGTATAATGTTTGGCATTGCTAAAAATTATGGGATTATGCATAATAGGAACTTTTTTCTGGAAACTTTGAAATGACATTGTTGTCAGTTCCAGATTTTAAAAAAATAATGGTAAATAGGATGCTGATGGCAAACAGAAAATAAGTGAATAGTAAATAAATAAAAAGGGTAAATAAAAATTGCTATTATGCAGAAAAAAATAGGTATTTATTTTTCAATGTAAGAAGAATTTGAGAATAAGCCAGTTACATGTGCAGTCTTTCTGTTAACATCTTTCTTGCTTCTCAATAATACCAACTAGTTAAATAAAACGGACAAGAATTGAATAACATGGCTAATTAAGTTCATTAAAAAAATACCAGTGATAACTATAGCTATCATGATAGTGATAATAATTAATATAATAAAGTATTAAATTTTTATGCAATTTCCTATGTAGTTTCATGCAATCTTCTTACATTAAATAGTCTGAGATATAAACTCCCCCAATTCGAAGATGTTAGGTTACTTCTACAAGTTCACAAGAATAGTAATTGGAAACATTGGATTTATGTATCAGTTAAAAAGGTGCCAAACCCCATGTTTGTAGGAACTTTTTTTGTCCCAGTGTCACTGTAGTACAGCTAAAGAGAATCTTAGACTATGTTTTCCATTCAATAACAAAACAAGTGACATGAATTAATCTAGATATAATTATTTTCTACAATGGGGAAAAATAAGCCAAACTATGAAGTCATCATTATTCATCTATACCAGAGTGTCTCAAAGCTTTTTTTTTTTTCCTTAACAATAAGACACATTTTAATTACCTGAAATGGTCATAATAAAATAGTCTCATTTTAGACTATGCCCTTATCTTAGACTGAAACAATATTTTGTGGACAGAAACAGTATTTTAAAAGACTTCCTAACTACTTCTGACAAATACTGCTTCCCAAGAACAGACACAATATTATGGATATTGTTTGTTTACATGTATATGGGGCAGATATTTTAGCAATAATTCAGCATAAGCTTTAGGATTATCTATGTAAGGATAATTCTGATAATCAATAGTCATTTCATTTCTAGAATCACTGACTTGTTTTTTTATTCACCACAAAATGGAGTTTATGATCCCATAATGTGGATGAAAGTTGTGAGCTACTGAAATATATATTCAGTATATATTTATAAAATAAAATTTTTTATTTTGTTCTTCAAAGTGTTACAGATAAATATAGTAAAGATTTCTGGTAAATGAATATATACCCGTGAGAGTAAAATTAGACAAGTAAAAAATAGCATGTAAGATATTTATGGAATGTTAAGCGTTAAAAGTATAGCTTGCACACACATAATTTTGAGAAGAAATAGAAATAATATTTCAATAAATCCATAGTTCATAAAAGATAGCTTACTTTTTAAGCCACTAAATGTCCATGGGTTTTAATTTTTTCAACTTTAAAATCAGGCCAGGGTTGCTCTAGGGATTATCTATAATTTCTTTCAGTTTTTATTATCAGTGATTCTATTATTGAGCCAACCCTTAGTGGGTTTTTTATTTGTTTGTTTGTTTTTAGTTTTTCTTCTTCTTCCTTCCAAATCCCTGTAAATTGAATATTTCTCATGTTTGAGTAGCTAGCTTATTAACCTTTTACACATGCATGTTTCTTTTCCCCACATTCATAGTAATTCTTGCTGAAAATCCTCAATGATCTTGACTCTTTTGATAAATGTAGAATATTGAAATAATCTGCATTCTTGCTATATTCATGATAATGCAGACAAAAAGGTGTCAATTATTAGGTATGGTTAAAATACTAATTTAAGCCAGGTAGTTAGTGATCTATTCTTCACAATGGAGTTATATGCCTATCTATTGCCTGTTTTAGGGTTCTAGGTTCCTGAAAAAATGCTCTGCAACTGAAGACGAGCCTTAGAGCTTAATTTTTTTTAAGGAAAAAAAAAAAGGAAAGCTTTATTTTTTAAAACATCTATGTTTTTCTGTTTGCTGGAGGCTATCTTCATCTTCCTTCTTAGGCCAAATGGGTATTTTCAGTGTTTTTTTTTTGTTTTTTTTTTTTTAATTTATTTTTGGGACAGAGAGAGACAGAGCATGAACGGGGGAGGATCAGAGAGAGAGGGAGACACAGAATCGGAAACAGGCTCCAGGCTCCGAGCCATCAGCCCAGAGCCTGACGCGGGGCTCGAACTCACGGACCGCGAGATCGTGACCTGGCTGAAGTCGGACGCTTAACTGACTGCGCCACCCAGGCGCCCCTTCAGTGTTTTCTTGAAGGCATCTTTCAAAATTGTTTCACAGCTGGAATCCCCACTGATAAGAATGGGCATAAGGCAAAAGAAGCTTCAAAGGACATGTCCCAAAGAAAAGCCAAGGAGCTTGCCAGGACTAAATGAAGTTTGGGAAAGAAAATAAGCCAGCAATCAATCCAATTGGATGCAGCTGTAACATTTGTTCTTTTTAAAAATACATTTTTGCTAAGGATCTATTCCATCTATACTTAAATATTTTCCACTTGCCCACAAAGAGCCTCATGTTCTCATAACAACTGAATGTAATGCCTCATATTACAAATACTCTATAAGCCCTAGTAATAATAGTATTTTTTAATGTTTCTTTATGTTTGAGAGAGAGAGAGTGCAAGCAAGGGAGGGGCAAAGAGAGAGGGAGAAACAGAATCTGAAGCAGGCTCCCGACTGAGTTGTCAGCACAGAGCCTGATACAGGGCTTGAACTCACTAGCCATGAGATCTTTACCTGAGCTGAAGTCCGATGCTTAACTGATTGAGCCACCCAGGCACCCTTATTTGCTATTATTGTATACTGGTCTGACATTCTTTTATTTCTTTCTAAGTTATCTGGCTAGTCTCAGCAATTTAAAAAAATTGGACCAATAGGATTAATAAAATTAGAACACAACTTTTTTTTTTAAAGATTTTAAGGAACATAAGAGACTCTTAAAAACTGAGAACTGAGGGCTGATGGGGGGTGGGAGGGAGGGGAAAGTGGGTGATGGGGATTGAGGAGGGCACCTGTTAGGATGAGCACTGGTTGTTGTATGAAAACCAATTTGACAATAAATTTCATATATTTAAAAAAAAGGTTTTAAAGATTATTTTTCCTTAAAAGTAAAGTGACTATGAGTCTACAATGTCACTTTTTAGTTGTTACTTTAAAAAATAAGAAGTGTTCTTGGGGCGCCTGAGTGGCTCAGTTGGTTAAGCTGCCAAATCTAGATTTCGGCTCAGGTCATACTTTCACCGTTCATAGGATGAAGCCCCACATCAGCCTCTACGCTGACAGTATGGACCCTGCTTGGGATTCTCTCTCCTTTCTCTCTATAACTGTCCTGCTTGTGTGCATGCTCTCTCTCTCTCAAAATACATTTTAAAAATAAAAATGATAAAAATAAAAAGTATTTTAAAGGCAGAGGATAAATGCCAAGAAAACATTTATTCTGAAAAGACCTGCAGAATCGTCAGTAGTTGAGCCAGAGCATCAGATAGTTCAGAAAAGCAGTGAGTCATGCTTTAAAAGTCACTCTTAGAGACCTCCTACACCTATCATTGTGGTAATAATTAAAATTAAAAATATTAAGATTTTAGGAATTCCCTAAGGGCATTTGAGTGTTTTCTAAATGTTTATTTTTGAGGGAGAGACACAGCATGCGCGGGGGACGTGCAGAGAGAGAGGAAGAAAGAACCTCAAACAGGCTCCAGGCTCTGAGCTGTCAGCACAAAGCCAGACATGGGGCTGAAATCAGGAGCCATGAGATCAAGACCTGAGCCTAAATAGGATGCTTTCAACTGACTGAGCTACCCAGGTGCCCCTGAGCAATTTTTTAATGCATTATTAAATACACAAAAATGAATCAATTTTGCCCCAAATTCCAAAACCAAAAAACAACAAAAAACCTGCAACTTGTACACAACTACAAGGCCCCTCTATCCTCCTGATCCAAGTCTTTTCCCTCCTGCACAACAGTGGCCTCTCCTAACTGTAGTAGACCTTCACAGGGACCTTTCCTCTGCATTTGTATAATGTATGTATTTATGTGGTATATCAATTAATATCATATTTCAATATATTTTAAAAATATAAATAAGATCCTTTTCTTTGTATCCTTGTGGAACTTGCTCTTTTCACCTGTTACTATCTGTAAATAATGTTTAAAACAAACATTAGGTGTGAATTGCAATCAAAATATAGTTTAATTTTCTTTTGTCTCTCTGTTTCCTTAAACTTTATTCTTTGGGGGTAAATGTCCCCTGTAGATACATGGAGATTTAAATTGACTTGAGACTGAGCTGGTCATACTCTGGTAATCAAACTTCCTTTGGTCACTTTTAATCATGAAAGAAAAAAAAAAACCCCTAAATTTTGAAAATAAGTTATCTAGTCCTGTGTGATGGTCAACATTTTGCAAGTGTTTAGCTTTGAGTCTTCTTGTTTTAACCATTTAGGATTGTCCCAGGCTGAAGCTACAGGGAAAAGAAAGCAGGATCCTTCTATTTTCTTACTATAAGTTTAAAATCTCCAAGCTCATCTCTGTCCGCACTGGCCAGCTGCAAATTCAGCCATAGCCATTTGTCAAATAAAGGAAAGGGGAAAAGATTCTTACTGGTTTTGCAATTTAAACTATCTAAAGACTGACAGATAATTAAATGTGACTTGCCCTCGGGGGTGCTTTCCTGAGCACTTTAAAGGTTCCCAGCTGGACACTTCTCTTTTATTTCTCTTGACTGATGTGAGGCATCTTCTCTTGAGTTATGTGTTTTGGTCTTCCTTTCACTCATGGACTTTTAATTGTTTACCTCTCTCTCTGTCTGCTGAGGTCCCCCCTCAGGCATCCTCTTAAATAGGATCCAGGATGGTACCACATCTGTGCCCTCTTTCTCACTCCCCAAGGTGCTCTAAAAGAATTTGGGGTTCCCTTATCCCTACATATGTGGGGACTGGGAGTATAGCAGTAAAACTCCTGTAGTATAGTATAAGGCCCATCCTCCAAATTGCAGGAAAACACTTCTAAAATTTTCCCAAATCTTTTTAAAAATAATTTAAAAAAATAAAAAATTCCCCAGTGGTTCTTTCTTAAGCCACCTTCAAAAGGTTTGGGGATAAAAAGTGGCATTGTTCTTCCTGAATGCATTTGTTCCTAGACCAACTATCAATAGATGGAATTTTGGGGTCCTGAAATGTATACCTTTCAAATTTTCATAGAATGTAATAAATGTTTTCACTAAATGATTTTGTTAATTTATACTAAAAGCATTTGAGAGTCTCTATTTTCTCACATCCTTAATTCATTTATAATTTATAATATTTTTCTCCATTTTCATTAGCATTGCAATTCCTGTGGCCTCCATTACAGTTTAAAATAATCAAATCTCAATAGAAAATTTTAAAAATCAACATTAATAGTCTGGATTTTTTTTGGCAGGGAAGTGAGAATTTGCTCTCTACATTCAGTATATTATTCACTCTAAAATGTTATTCATCATGAAGTCTTGCCATTTGCAACAACATGGATGGATCTAGAGATTATAATGCTAACAGAGATGAGTCAGTCAGAAAAAGACAAATACCATATGATTTCACTCATATGTGGAATTTAAGAAAGAAAACAAACAAGCAAAGGGAAAAAAAAGAGAGAGAGAAAAATAAACCAGGAAACACACACTTAAGTATGGAGAACACACAGATAGTTACCAGAGGGGAGGTAAGGAGGGGTGGGTGAAAATGTTATGGGGATTAAGGACACACTTATGAGCACTGAGTAATGTATACAATTGTTGAATTACTAGATTATACACCTGAAACTAATATAACACTGTATGATAACTATACTGGAATTAAAATTTAAAAACTTAAAAATAAAAATAAAATAAAATTTTATTCACTAGCTTTACAGCCTTTTAAAAATAACTTTCAGGGGCGCCTGGGTGGCTCAGTTGGTTAAGCGTCCGACTTCAGCTCAGGTCACGATATCGCGGTCCGTCAGTTCGAGCCCCGTGTCGGGCTCTGGGCTGATGGCTCAGAACCTGGAGCCTGCTTCCGATTCTGTGTCTCCCTCTCTCTCTACCCCTCCCCCGTTCATGCTCTGTCTCTCTCTGTCTCAAAAATAAATAAAACGTTAAAAAAATTAAAAAAAAAATAACTTTCAGATAGTAAGATCTATTGTTCACCACGACCAATGTCTAATCTGCTATACTTCTCCCTTTCTTTCTCTTTCTTTCTTTCTTTCTTTCTTTCTTTCTTTCTTTCTTTCTGTGTGTACTCTGGTAAAGTTAAATAAAAGTTAGGAAAGTAACTTTATATTCACCTCTCTGATTTATCACTGAATCAGAAATGCCTAGGTTCTGCTGTTGTGTGCATGAGAGCAAGAGTAAGAATGAGAGTGCTTGAACATAAGAGGGAAAAATGCATAGATTCAAAAAGTGAAAAAAAAAGGGAAATGTGTTGGGAAGATGATTGATTTATGTCAACTGTAAATGTATGTTTTGATAAAGGAAAAATATAACTGTGTTCTCTTCATTAGGAATTTTGTAATAAGAAATGATCTATTTTTATTAGATTATATGAGTATTGTGTACAATTTAGCTCTATTTGAGGTAAAAACATTCTAAACCAGATCATTCCTTTATTGCTTCTCCCTGTAGCTTGCATCAATGGTTTTAGAGATTTTCTGAGAAATCCCTCTGAACATGCTATGAGAAGACGGCATCTGACAGCTTTGAATGTCATATACCCTTAAATTGAACATAACATATTAAAATTACACTAAGAAGAATAATGTAAATGGTGTAATGCAAAAGAGGTTAATTTCTTATTCTTTTTCTACTTCTCTTTGTCCAACAAGCTTTAAGAATATTCTTTCATGTTGGTGACTGATTGTTTTTCCCCCAGCAGCTTCCAAATTACTTTTCCTATTATCATATTACTTTTTCACTATCCAAAAATAAATTTTGTAATATTCAAACAAGGAAACACTAGCATGTATAAGGCTCCCTATTCTGCATTGCCAATTCTTGTTTGACTGTTTGTTTATTTCAAGTGCTGTGGTTTAAAGGGGAGGTTGCAATGAAGTGTACCCATGTATGCAACCAATGTGACTATAGGAGAGCACAGGAACAATGCGATAACCACATGAAAAAGAAGCAAGTGGGCAGACTATACACTGCACATAGGCAGAATGACAAGAACAACATCACATTTCTTCATTTATGGGAAGATGTTTTTTACCTAGAAATCGTATTTGCCTGGGAAAACAACTTCTGACCACGCTAGTGATTTTACATATTTACTTCCCACATGTGGATGAGAATTCTCATAGAGAATGTATATTTAATAAGGAGGAAGTTTCTCATTGAGTCGATGTTAAAAAAAAAAAATTTTTGACTTAATAGAAATACAAAATAGAAGATATATAATTCTTGACTTGCATTTGACAGAATAAAAAACAATAATAAACAAATTTTTATAACTACATCATAAAGAGAATTGTAGGTGTATATGTCTGTTTTCCCCTAAAATATAGTATAAATTCAGGACTGTTATATTTCTCGTTAGTTTCCTAAAATGCATTTTAGTTGCCAATTAATACTAAAAGTCTCTATTTTGTATATATATATAAACACATGCATGCATTATAGGCATGGGGTTAATAAATAAATAAATCTAAGAAATCTTCAAATTTATTCTACAAATTTAATATTACTTTGATATGTTAAAGTCTTCCAAAGGTGATAAAGTCATATAACACTCCCATTTAATTCCAGACCAACAAAGTGGATAAGCTCTTGTAATGGTGTGAAAATATGAAAGCCATTAATTAAATCTTTTTTTAGAGCTATTTATATTCACTTTACATTGCAAATCTATTGCCATTAAGTAGAAGTGCTATTTTATTTTCTTTGCATAAGAGTTGAGATCTGTTTTAACAGTGAAAAATAATTCATTAGATTACTCTTCAAAGTATAATTTCGATAAAGGAAAAAAGATGTTCAGCCTTAAAAAGTTGCCTAGGTATTTATGTGCTCAGATAACCACAAAAGTACTTTTGCTTAAGATCTCCTACTTGGCATGCAAATGGTCTTTATAAAGCAATGCTTGATTTGCCCTATTTTAAATTAAATTCCTGTGACTTTTTGTCAGTCTACTGGATAGGAACACGGAATCTGACATATTGAATCAGTCCATTGCTCCATCAAGTAGACTATTTTGTTTCCAATAATAGTCTATAAAATGAGACTTCAGAGAAAAATAAAGTATATTGCACACAGTGAATTTTGAAAGATCTTACCTAATGTTCCTGATTCAGCCCCATGTAGGCATTTCACTGTGAACTTTAAGGTGAGAGCAGTGCTAGATTTTCACATTTCCTTTACCACCAAAGTAATTCCAAGCGCAATTCTTATTTTCAACTAACAGCAATTTATGTAGTAAACTTGTGTTAACTTTTATTAGATTGCATATTTATGGTAAATTATAAAAGTAGCAACAGTTTCATATTGAATTTAATTGTATATATTCTGTAAAATCTGCAGTAGTTGTTTTGATGGTGATTGTGTTTTGGAAATGTTTATGTGGCTCTAAATAGTTTGGGCTATTATAAACAGAGCAGTATTCTTTTCAGCTAATCTTTTCTGTGACTAACAGGTTGGCTCCTACTCTAACAATCAAAGAGTGTCTGTTCACTTTGGTTATAAGAAAGCCTTAAAATACAGGTGGGAAATTGAGGAATATATATTTAGGGCAATCACGGTATATTTGTCTCCTAGATATAGTTGATACATGTTTATTTCAATAGGAAGAAACTACATTAACCAAAAGTTGAAAAAAATGTCTGAAGTTTACAGTGACATTCACCTAGACCAATCAACTCCATTCAGCTCAAGCAGCACTGAATTGCAGATCTTAGAAGTGAAAGCAAAGTGACTTCATTTATCATGTTACAAACACAAAAATAAATTTTCCACAATATCTCATTTTTGAGAGCTTCTTTAAAGAATAAGAGATACTTCTATGAAAAACAGAGGTATCTACCTATACCATATAAATTTTTGGAAAGTATACATGATGTTTTCCCAATAATTTATATTGGCTCAGACATAACACATGTTGCTTTGATTCCTCCTTAGTTCAGGTACAGAAATTATTACAAATACAGAGTTATTTTTTTCCCACAGAATTATTAGAATAAAGAAATCAAGATATTTTTGCTCAGAAATTTCATTGCACTATCATGATCTACACTACCACCCATAAAGTCAGATAATGTAAGAACAGATGATTGTTTTAATCATATTACCTTGAGTGATGTATGGTAAGACCAGGTACAGATCATGATATACAAAGACTTAGCACAAATTAAAGGTTTTACTATACTCACAGCTTCCTGGGGAGATCACAGTACACTAGGCAGGGCCACTCAGGGGAAGAATCTGTCAGGAGGTAGGAATAAAAGAACAGTGAGCAAGCAACTTTATTGTGGTTTCTGTGGGAAGGAAAGGGTGAGGCAGGGCAACCAGGCTCAGAATTGGTTTGTTATATTTGAAGGTGGCTTCCTCCCCCATAATGTTCATATTCACTGTGAATGCTAAAGAATATAACTTAAAATTATCTATGGACTCCAGATATCTACAGAT
This sequence comes from Panthera uncia, assembly GCF_023721935.1. NCBI lineage: Eukaryota > Metazoa > Chordata > Mammalia > Carnivora > Felidae > Panthera > Panthera uncia. Next base: position 63,671,682 of record NW_026057577.1, read on the forward strand.
AGGTCACAATTTGGTTATGGATAGTGAATAGTCCCTTAGGTGGATGTTAAACATCAATTTATACAAATTAAAAGTATGGTTAATATTATGATATACCCATCCTTAAATGTCACTATTGTTCTAATCAATGTGAGTATAATTCACATACAAATTAGATATAAAACATATTCATGCATTTTAAAATTAGCTTTTATTTGTTCCATGCACATTTGCAAATAAATGCCCTTTAGATTTTTATTATTCATTTTTCAACTTGCTTTACAAAAGTGAACATGCAATTTCTGCCTGCTTTCCACTAAAGAAAATATAGAGCCTAGATTAGATAATTTTCCAACATTTTTAGAAAGTCTCCTATCTGAATTATGAGCTTTATTAGTAGATTCTTTCTGGGTTCTGGATGAACTGTGACATTTTTCAACTCACAAATAGATGATCTCTTATATTATTGTGGACAACTTTCAGTCAGTTTGGTTTTTGACATGATGCTTACTTTTAATTTTTTTTTAATGTTTATTTATTTTTGAGAGACAGAGACAGGGGAGGGGCGGAGAGAGAGGGAGACACAGAATCTGAAGGATGTTCCAAGCTCTGAGCTGTCAGCACAGAGCATGATGTGGGGTTCAAACCCACAAACCATGAGGTCATGACCTGAGCTAGAGTCAGACACTTAACTGACTGAGCCACCCAGGCACCCCTAAGACTTATGTTTAAAAAGTCATATATAAAAGTGACTTCGGGGCGCCTGGGTGGCTCAGTCGGTTAAGCGCCCGACTTTGGCTCAGGTCACGATCTCGCGGTCCGTGAGTTCGAGCCCCGCGTCGGGCTCTGGGCTGATGGCTCAGAGCCTGGAGCCTGTTTCAGATTCTGTGTCTCCCTCTCTCTCTGCCCCTCCCCCGTTCATGCTCTGTCTCTCTCTGTCTCAAAAATAAATAAACGTTAAAAAAAAAAAAAAAAAGTGACTTCACTTGCATTATTATAAGAAATATTGTGTACAAATCTTAAATCAAATTAAAAGGACCTAGTGTTTATTAACTCTTTTAAAATAGAAAACTGAAGTTAAGCAGGAACCAACAGGGCATCCAGAGTTTTGTTTCCTTTCCCTCTCTCTTCTCCTATCAATTTTTAAGTATCATTTGGCTATTGGTTTAGATTGAGAATTTTCAGCAGAGAGATAAATAAGGATGCAGTACCTTAAATACTAAATAAGCAACTTATTTCACCATTATCCATTGATTCCAAATTATTTTCCCCTCTTATGAATTTCAGAGTATATCATCTGGACTAGTCACCATTATCCTGAATCAAAGGCTACCTTCAAAGACTTCAACATGTTATCATTGCGAATGTTTTGAGTCCTCATGCAGATTTTAAGCAAATTGAGTCTGACCAGTACATAATAACTGCTATGATCTGCTTCATGCATGCTTCTCCCGCCTCATAGTTTGCCTCTCTCCTGAATCATCAGATTCTTACTGATTTTTTCATTACATTCATACATGCTACCTTTGCTCTCAGACCATGTCCTTCTGCCTCCTTCATACCCTCTCTCTACCTTGGATGGCTAAGATTCATCATTCAGTTCTCAGCTAAAATGTAAGCTCTTCAGAATCAACCTTCCAAACTATCTTTTCTACAGAAGGCCCCTTCTCTTTCTATCATAGAATCGATAAGTTTCAATATTATATTATTATAATTTTAGATAATATGAGTACTTTTTTTGTTTCCTGATATTATTAGTCTTCCTTAGAAATGGCAAAGTCCATAAGGACAGGAAGTTTTTGCAACACTGATCAAATGCAAGGCTTAGCAAAGTGCTTGGCACTCAGTTTGTTTATTTTGAACCAGTGAATGAAAGTTATGAAATAGTTGGCATAAGGAAACCAGTTACTGGATTTTTTTAGAGATGCAGCTATTACTCTATGTTTATTGATAAAGTAGAATAAATCTATTAAAATATACTATAAAAGATATTCATTTCTTGCCACAGACAGATGCAGGGCAGCAATTTTATGTGAATGAATCTCCTCCACTGATCTAAGCTTTCTCTTGACTTGGTCTTTCCACAGTCAACACTGGCATGCTGATGGTGACAGTGGTGGGGTGAAGAAAGCCAGAGCATCAGTAAATGTACTTGGTCATATATATTACAGCCATGTTCTCCAACAGCTTTTATGTATAAACAGCATGTTTTGTTCTCAATTTTTCTGATTCCTCTAACCAATTATTAAATGGTTCTATACATAAATAAACAAGGGAGAATTGATATTTTTCTATAATGCTTCATTCTCCAAAGAGTATTTTGAAGACTCATTACACAATGTCAATAAGGTAAATATCAGGTGATATTCTTGAATACTATTATGATTAAAGCTGAAGACATTCATAAAATGTCTATTTGAAAATTTTTGTTTTCTGTTTTCCTATTTGAAAATTTTCAAAGGAGAAAATATTTTTTTCTTCCAAGATTTTATTTAAATTCAAGTTAGTTAACATATAGTGTAGTATTGGCTTCGGGAGTAGAATTCAGTGATTCATCATTTTCATATAACACCCGGTGCTCATCACAAGTGCCCTCCTTAATGCCCATCACTCATTTAGCCCACACACCCACCTCCCCTCCAGCAACCCTCAGTTGGTTCTGTATAGTTAAGAGTCAGGCTCCTTATGGTTTACCTCCCTGTTCCTGTCTTATTTTATTTTTCTTTCCCTTCCCCTATGTTCATCTGTTTGGGTTTTTAAATCCCACATATGAGTGAAATCATATGGTATTTGTCTTTTTCTGACTGCCTTATTTTGCTTAGCATAATATTCTCTAGTTCCATGTCATTGCAAATTGCAAGGTTTCATTCATTCTCATGGCTGAATAATACTCCATGGTATGTATGTATGTATGTGTGTCCATCAGTTGATGGACATTTGGGCTCTGTCCATAATTTGGCTGTTGATAGTCCTGCTATAAACTTTGGGATGCATGTGACCTTTCAAATCAATATTTTTGTATCCTTTGGATAAAAACCTATTAGTGCTGTTGCTGGGCTATAGGATAGTTCTATCTTTAACTTTCTGAGGAAGCTCCATACTGTTTTCCAGAGTGGCTGACTAGTTTGCATTCCCACCAGCAGTGTAAGAGGGTTCCCTTTCCCTAAATCCTCACCACCATCTGTTTCCTGAGTTGTAAAGTTTAGCCTTTCTGACAGGCGTGAGGTAGAATCTCATTTTGGTTTTGATTTGTGTTTTCCTGATGATGAGTTACGTTGAGCATTTTGTCATATGTCTGTTAGCCATTTGTTTGTATTCTTTGGAGAAGTATCTGTTCATGTTTTCTGCTCATTTCTTAACTGGATTATATACTTTTTGTGTGTTGAGTTTAGTAAGTTCTTAATGGATTTTGGATACTAGCCTTTTATCAGATATGTCATTTGCAAATATCTTTTCCCATTCTGTGGGTTGCCTTTTAGTTTTGTTGTTTGTTTCCTTTAATATTCTAATAGTTTTCTTTCTCACTTTTAGGTCTTTCATCCATTTTGAATTAATTTTGGGGTATGTTGTAAGAAAGTGGTCCAGTTTCATTTTTCTGCACGTTGCTGTCCAGTTTTCCCAACACCATTTGTTTTTGAATTAGATATTTTTTCCCACTTTGGCAAAGATTAGTTGACCATATAAGTTGTGGTCCATTTCTGGGTCCCCTATTCTGTTCCACTGGCCTAGGTGTCTGTTTTTTTTGTGTCAGTACTATACTGTCTTGATGATCACAGCTTTGTAATACAGCTTGGAGTCTGGTATTGTGATGGCTCCCACTTTGCTTTGCTTTTTCAATATTACTTCAGCTATTCGGGGTCTTTTCTGGTTACATACAAATTTTAGAATTGTTTCTTCTGGCTCTGTGAAAAATGTTGGTGTTATTTTGATAGGGATTTTGTTAAATGTGTAGATTGCTTTGGGTAGTATAGACATTTTAACAGTATTTGTTCTTCTAATCCATGGAATGTTTTTCTATTTTTTGTGTCTTCTTCAATTTCTTTCATAATGTTTTATAATTTGCAGAGTACAGATCTTTTAACCCTTTGATTAGGTTTATTCCTAGGTATGTTATGGATTTTGGTGCACTTGTAAATGGAATTGATTTTTTTATTACTCTTTCTGCTGCTTCATTATTGGCTTCCATGTATTTTTTTTTTAATTTCTTCTTTAATTTCCTGGTTAGCCAATTCATTATTTAGTAGGATATTCCTTAACCTTCATGTGTTTATGGCCTTTCCAAATTTTTTCCTGTGGTGGACTTCAAGTTTCATAATGTTGTGGTCTAAAAATATACATGGTAATGATCTCAATCTTTTTGTACTCATTAAGGCCTGATGTGTGAGCCAGTACATGATCTAGTTTGGAGAATGTTCCATGTGCACTCGAAAAGAATGTGTATTCTGCTGCTTTAGGGAAACATGCTCTGAATATATCTGTTAAGTCCATTGGTTCAGTATGTCATTCAAAGCCATTGTATCCTTGTTGATTCCCTGCTTCGATTATCTGGCCATTGTTGTAAGTCAGGTGTTAAAGTCCCCTACTAGTATTATATCATTAGCAATGAGTTTCTTTAAGTTTGTTATTAACTGATATATGTACTTGGCTTCTCTTTAGTTGGGTATATAAATATTTACAATTGTTGGATCTTTTTGGATGGACCCCTTTATGATGATACAGTGCCCTTGTTTGTCTCCTATTACACTCTTTGGCTTAAAGTCTAGTCTACCTTATTTAAGTATGATTTAAGTATCCCACTTTCTTTTGATGTCCTTTAGCATGAAAAATGGTTCTCTATCCCCTCAGTTTTAATCTGGAGATTACTTTGTGTCTAAAATGAGTCTCTTGTAAGCTGCATCAATGAGTCCTGTTTTTTTTTAATCCATTCTGATACTCTCTATATCTTTGGATTGGAGCATTTACTCCATTTACATTTAGAGTAATTATTGATAGATATGAAATCATTGCCATTGTATCATCTGGAAAAATAGCTGTTCCTGTAAATTTTCTCTGTTCCTTTCTACTCTATGTTGCTTTTGGTCTCTCTTTCCTACTCAAAGGGTCACTTTTAATAATTCTTGCAGGGATGCCCGGATGGCTCAGTTGGTTGAGCATGTGACTCTTGGTTTCAGCTCAGGTCATGATCTCATGGTTCATAGGATTGAGACCCATGTCAGGCTCCATGCTGGGTGTGGAGCCTGCTTGGGATTCTATCCCTCTCTCTCTGTCCCTCCCCTGCTCATGCTTTCTCTCTCTCTCAAAATAAATAAATAAACATTAAAAAAATAATTCTTTCAGAGCTGGTTTAGTGTTCACAAATCCTTTAGTTTTTGCTTGTCTTGGAAATTCTTTACCTCACCTTCTATTCTGAATGAAAGCCTTGCTGGATACAATAATCTTGGCTGCATATTTTTCCCATTTTTCACATTAAATATATCATGCTATTCTCTTCTGGCCTGCCAAGTTTCTCTGGACAGGTCTGGTGCCAACTTTATGTGTCTACCCTAAAAGGTTAAGGGCTTTTTGTCGTTAGCTGCTTTCAGAATTCTCTCTTTATCTTTATAGTCTGCAAGTTTCACTATGACATGTCTTCGTGTTGACCTGTTTTTGATGATTTTGAGGGGAGTTCTCTGTGCCTCTTGGCCTTGAATGCCTGTTTCCTTTCCCAGATTAGGAAAATTCTCAGCTATAATTTATTTGTTCAGATAAACCATCTGTCCCTTTTCCCACTCTTCTTCTGGGACTCCTACAATATGGATATCATTACACTTTATAGAATCACTGATGTCCCTAGTTCTATATTTGTGATCTATTAGTCTTCTTTTCTGATCTAATAGTTTTATTTTCATATTCATTAATTTCCATTATTTTATATTCTGTATCACCTATATGATCCTCTGCTTCTTTCATAGTTGTAATTACAACCAGTCAGTTTTCCATCTCAGTTATAGCATTTTCTATTTCATGTAACTAGTTTTTAGGTATCTTATCTCTGCAGCATTTCTCTGAAGTCTTCTGTGCTTTTTTCAAGCCCAGCTGGTATTCTTATGACTGTTGTTCTAAATTCTTATTCAGATATATTACTTATATCTGTTTTGAGCAAATCCTTGGCTGTGGTTTCTTATTGATGTTTCTTTGAGAGAGAATTCCTCTGTCTTGTCATTTTGTCTAGGTTCCTGTCTTTTGAATGTTATGAAAGCTTGTTATGTTTCCTGCTTCTGAGGGTAATGCTGTATTAAGAAGGGATTATACTGTCCAGGACCTGGCACTTCAGGAAGTATTTCTGATGTATGCTGTGTGTACTCTGCTATTGTGATTTGGCTGCTCTTTCCCCCAGGTCATTCCTCTGCAGAGCTCCTCCTTGCTTGCAGTGGGGAGTGTTTGGACCTTTAACTAGGTGTGCTTTGGTTCGTTTGTTAAAATAAGCCTGATTAAAAAAAAAAAAAAACAACAAAACACCTTATCCAAGAACATAAAAAGAAAGACATAGAGAGGAATAGAGAAAAGAAGGAACAAAAATAAATAAATAAATAAACCCTAAACAGACAAAACTATAAGCCTGATTCCAAAAAAAAAAGAAAGCAAAAAAGAAGACAAAGAAAAAGAAAAAAGAAGACTGATTCAAACAATGAGGAAAATTCAAAGCAAACACACAAGTAAAATTATAAGTCTGATAAAGAAAGAGAAAGAAAGAAAGAAAGAAAGAAAGAAAGAAAGAAAGAAAGAAAGAAAACCTTTTCCTATTTCCACCAGAACTGAAGCACGGAAGCTTATGCTTTGGAGCACTCCACATTCAGTAGATTTGGTGATTGCAGGGGGCCTGTGTTGGTCCTCTGGGAGACATGGCCTCTTCACTGGCTCACAATCAGACTTGGCCTTGCAAAGATGACCCCATAGGGCATAGGGTGCAGGGTTTGGTAGAAGTGGCTCCAGCCTTGACTGGGAATACTGTGTTGCTCTCTTAATTTTGACTGTGCTGGTGGGCAGGGAAGATGGCATCACCCTGCTCTCTTGTCCCCGGGTAGGGGAGCTAGCGTCCACCACTGTTCAAGCAGTCCTCTCAGAAAAGCAAACAATCTCCCTTGTTGTGTCCCTGGCCATCAGATCCCTGCCCTCAACCATTCTGTGCTCAGACCATCAATATGCTCAGCACCAAAGCTCCCTTTTCTCTGTTTTATCTCTGGTGGGAGACTGGGATTCAAAATTCCAAATCTTAAAGGACTCAGCAAGGCACGGACCGGCTACCCTCCTCCTCCAGAGAGGCTTTCAGCAGTGCACTTGGCACTGTTCTGTCCCAGAAAAGCAATCCCATGGCTGTGGAGGAGCCTGGAGCTTATGGTGAATCACAGTGGAGAGCTCAAACCTCTTTATCCACCCTCTATATGTACCTCTGAACCTGTTATTGAAAGGCTGCTTAAAGACACCAGCCAGGGGGCACCTGGGTGGCTCAGTTGGTTGAGCGTCAGACTTCCGCCCAGGTCACGATCTCACAGCTCCTGAGTTCGAGCCCCGCATCGTGCTCTGTGCTGACAGCTGGGAGCCTGGAGCCTTTTTCGGATTCTGTGTCTCCCTCTCTGCCCCTAACCCACTCACATTCTGTCTCTGTCTCTCTCAGAAATAAATAAACATTTAAAAAAAAGAGAGAGGCAATACACCCTGTTCCAAAAGTACTCCAGGCAAGGGAATGTTCTCTCCCAGCATGACCCAGGGGATCCCACATGAAGCTATCCACTGTCTCTTCCCTGGCTTCCCCTTCTTCTCCCCTGGAGCACCAGTGCCCATCTGGATCTACTCCAGCCAATGGTACAGACTTTCAAAAACACAACATTTTAGCTCCACTGTTTGCAAGAACTTGTGACAGTCAATAATAACAATTATTATTGTTGCTATTATTATTATCATTATTATTATTTTGTAGTTAGATAGTTCCATCAGTCTGGTGTTGCCAAGAAAATATCTTTGTTAGAAGACAAGATCAGAAAAATCACAATGCACCCTTAAGAAGATGTGAACCTCCTTATCTGTCTTGATTAAGACGTGATATAAAAGATCAAGGTTTAGTTCCAGTATTAAGAATACAAACTATATAAGTATCCATAAAACATGATCATTTTAGCTTTTGTTTTCCTTGATAAAATCAATAGCTTATGAACAATGATTACTTATATCTAAGTGTCTATTTAGAATTCTTTTGGATGTTGTAGAAAAAATTACCAAATACTAATACTGTAAGAACTAATTTGCCCTGATTATAGCTACATGACAGCTATCCTAGAAGAAAAATAATTTTTAAAAAGCATTTGGAACCATTCCCACTGTTTCTCTTTTACCCTCATTGAGCAATAAAGTATACACAATAGGGAAATTGACAAGTCTACTTTGGTAGCTGCAATTCAATTAAATCATGACTATTTGTCACACAAAAGTGACAACACATTTATTTTTTCACCACTCCTACATACCTTTGTATTTATACCATAATTTTTTCATTAAATATGCTTAATATTTAATAAATATTATATACCTAGAAAATACATAAATAGGATTAAATTAGAAATCCATTTCCAGTATATACTTGAATCATATACTCTCAATATACAGTTATACAGTAGCAAAAGAACATTGACACACATTGCTTAATATCCAATGTTAAAAACTGCTCCTCACATTGATAAAATGTTTTGGTAAACAAATTTTCCTTTTTTTTTCTTTCTTTTCTTTCCTTCTTTCTTTCTTTCTTTCTTTCTTTCTTTCTTTCTTTCTTTCCCTTTCTTCTCTTCCTTTTTCTCCTCTTTTCTTTTCTTTCGTAAAACATATTAAATGTATTCTATTTCAGATAATACAACCATGAACTCAGATGAGGGAATTATTTTCTCTTCTTTGTCAGTAAGTATACTGACTGCAGCATTCTCTAGTCCCGGTGAATCTAGTATACTTTGATAATAATTATTTTTTTTCTCCTTTCATATATTTCACATATACATATGTATGTGTGTGTGTGTGTATATATGTATATATATATACATATATATATGTATATATATATATGTATATATATATATATATAGTAATATTCAGTCACTCAAAAGTTCTTATCTCTCTAAACACTTCCAAATTTCATATGTTTTAAAACCATTTAATCTTAGTAAATAGTATATTTTCTGTTTTAAACTTCTCACCCTCCGTCATTTGCATTTTATCTGTCTGTTATGTTAACCAATATTTTTTCATCTTATCAAATCTCGTAAGGGAAAGGGTGTTAAGTTAAATTTTCCAAAGCTCAAGTTTAGAGAGGTCTAACATGAATAGTGAATGTATCTAATATGGACATGTCTTTTCCTGCATTACCTTTGCTAGTATTGGCTTTGTTTCCTTAAGACAAATTTAATTCTATTAAGTTTCTCTTTTCCCTTCATTACACATCACAATCTTGATTTCTATTTAGGAAAACATGCTTTTCTCATTATCAATACACTTCCTCCCCTGTGTCTGTTTTAATTCTCTGTCTCCTTACCTTCTCCATAAAAAAAAAACAAAAAACAAAAAACAAAAACTTCTCCCCACAGGACAAAATTGCAGATTTGCCTGAGATAGGCCTGAAACTACTCAAGGAACAGAATGCTTCCAATGAGACTGTTTTCTTCATAATATAAGCCCAGAACTGCTAGTGTTCATGGCAGAGACAGTACCTACATAAGAATGAAATTATGAAATTCAGTTCATTCTCACACAGAAATATCCACATATTTATTGTTATTATTTTACTCAGGATTTAATGAAGGAGAATGTTCACTGAATCCTGATGCTATTCTTGAATTTCTCCTTGCAAAAGAATGTATGAAATATTAATCAGTGTGGTGATGAGGAAATTTTTGTATTGACCTGAGTTTCCTTTAGTGAATTATTGTTCTAATTTCACCTGATCTTGTCAGAATTAGGAATTCCAGGATCCATTGAATGATTATTTTAGTGTTACAGCAAGATTTAATTTTTGCATATGCATTTATTTAGATACCTGTCTTAAGCATTGATACTGGTTACTCTCAATAATTGTTGTGTAAAGTTATGATATTGTTTTTATAAACTAAGTTCATTTACATGTGTCCTCACTTTTGGAGTTCAAGTTCTTCTGCTTTGACTTCTGAATTATTTACAAGCTTCTGGGTTGTCCACATTCCATGAGGGAGACAGTAAAGCCCTTTGACATAGAAGTCTCTGTCCTTGAACTAACACCCCCCAGCTACTCCTCTTTATCAAAGTAGTACTGGAAAACTTTCAAACTAATGTAATTCAACAATCCCCTTGAAATTTTGGCTCTGGATTTGCTTTTGGCCAAATTTGCTAATCTGTTTGCTCCAAACACCGTATGTGTCACATGTTGTTATGTAGAATATTGAATAATCTAGCTTAGTTAGACTATTCTCCCCTTGGATCCTTCAGTTCACAAGCTGAGCAAAAGTCTGATTTATCATACAAAGATTTGCCCATGTGTGGAGATATAATTAATTATCCAAGAAGGAATAAGTTCCTACTGAATATTGATTTAGTATATGTCCTTGACGAGAATGATAGGTCCTTGTTTATTTGACTTAGTCTGATCCTTTTAGAGTGGCAACAAATTTGAGGGTGAGAGCAGTGGTCAAAATTCTACAGTATTACAAGGAGCTACAGCAATCCCAAGGCATTCATTTCTCCTGGAGTCTCATTCAGATATAGTTGAAACAACAACTAAAAGGAGTGGGTACTAGTTTGTAAAGCTCAATATAGAGATAAAATAAAAGTCAATTTGAAGACATCAGATTATGAAGCTTCATATAATGGATAGGGATGTTGCTAAGAAGAAGGGAAGGTGGTAAGCTATGTTCAGAACAGTTGAGTAGACCAAGATTCTCTAAATCAGTATACATTTGAGCTTTGAAAAATGTGGAAGTTAGGAGCACTCTCTGTACAGTGAAAAATCTGTGTATAACTTTTTGACTCCCCAGAAACTTAACTACTAATAATGGCCTACTGTTAATCAGAAGCTTTACCAAGAACATAAACAATTGATTCACATGTTTCCTGTATGTATTATATATTGTATTCTTACAATAAAGTATAGAAAAGAAAATGTTATTAATAAAATCATAAGGAAGACAAAATACACTTACAACAGTGTACTGTATTTATAAAAAAAATCATGCAGCTCAAGCCCATGTTGTTCAAGGGTCAACTGTATTGTGTACATTCTGTCCTTAGTGATGTCAGAGCTATCCAAGCTTCTTCTGCTAGGTCTCTACTCTGTTATTCCACAAGTCATATGGAATACCAATGCAGAATGATAAGTCCCACTCTGATATACACTAGAATTGACTTATCTGAATATACTACTTACATATATGCTTTGCTTCTCCATTCATTAATGTTAATTTTTAAACAATGTTTATTTATTTATTTTGAGAGAGAGAGAGAGAGAGTGAGAGTGAGCATACATGAGCTGCGGAGGGACAGAGGGAGAGAGACGGAGAGAAAGAATCCTAAATAGGCTCTGGCTATCATTGCAGAGCAGGACATGGGGCATGATCTAATGAATCATGAGATCATGACCCGAGCTGAAATCAAGAGTCAGATATTCAACAGACTGAGCACCCAGGCGCCCAAATTTATGTTAAGTTTTTTTTGTTTTTAAAATTTTTTTTTAACATTTATTTATTTTTGAGACAGAGAGAGACAGAGCATGAACGGGGGAGGGTCAGAGAGAGAGGGAGACGCAGAATCTGAAACAGGCTTCAGGCTCTAAGCTGTCAGCACAGAGCCTGACGCGGGGCTCGAACTCACGGACCGCGAGATCATGACCTGAGCCGAAGTCGGCTGCTTAACCGACTGAGCCACCCAGGCACCCCTTAATGTTAAGTTTTAATAAGTTTTTGCAGATGTCTCTACTTTATCATTCAAACTTCATCTTCAGTTTTAGGTATGTTCCATTAAAATATTATTCTAGGACTTATAGATTTCATCACATCACAAAAGTAAAATGTTGGATTCTCCTCTTTTTTTAATTGAGATACAATTCACATAGTATAAAATCCATTATTTTTAAGTGCAAAATTCAGTGGCTTTTAGTATACTCACATGGTGTGTACCCATCACTATACTGTAATTCCAAAACATTTTTCTCATCACAAAATAAACTTCATACCCATTAGCACAACATTTGTTTTGATTTCAGGGTAATGCTGATTTATATAATGAATTAAGAAATATTCTTCTCCTTCCCCTTCTCCCCCTCCTCCTTTGTAGAAGAGTTTGTGAAGGATTGTTGTTAATTTTTACATCATGGTATGGTAAAATTCCAGTGAAGCCACTTTATTGTGAGCTTTCCTTTGAGGGAAAATATTTGATTACTAAATCAATCTTTTTACTTGTTATAGGTCTATTTAAAATTTCTATTTCTTCTTTAGTCAGTTTGAGATTGTTTGTCTTCAGAATTTGTCCACTTCATTTAGTTTATCTGATTTGTTAGCAAATCACTGTTCATGTTATTCCTATATAATCCATTTTTGTTTCTGTAAAATCAGTAAGAATATCTTTTCTTTAATTCTTGATTTTTTTAATTTAAATCTTCTCTTTTCTCTTGGTAAGTCTAGCTACAGGTTTGCAATTTTATTATTTTTTTAAAGAAATAATTTAGTTCTGATGACTTTTTCACTACTGTTTTTCTAAAGTTTATTGATTTTCACTCTAATCTTTATTTGTTTCCTTGTGCTTATGTTAGTTTAGTTTGCTGTTCTTTTGTCCCTATCTTAAGGTGAAAACTTATGGCATTGATCTGAGATTTTGATTTTTTTTTAATATAGGTATTGTAGTTATTTTTTTGGTGACTTTTCTATCTAAATCTGTAACTTCTGTATCTTTGTTGGGCATACCTTCAACCCTCAACCAAGCAGTTTATAATTCTGCTTTACTTTAACTTATTGCTTTTACAGAAGTTTAAATTCAGTCAGAGTTGGAAGATTAGGACCTTCTTAGGTGTTTCCTGAACATGTCATGGCTATATTTATCCTTGAGGCCTCCAGATTCCCAGAAATATATCGGAGGTTTTCAAAGTCCCTACGGCTATCTTATTTCTCAGCTTATTTTTTCAGCTTATTTCTTCAGCTATGATGTTAAAATATTTGATAAATGTGCTGCAACTCTCGACCTCAGAAGTTTTTATCACTAGGTCAAATAAAGATAGATCTTCATACTGGTGTGTTCAGGGAACCACAGGCAGGTCAACTGATGAATTTTCTTTGAGAATAAAGCTTCAAAAGTGCTCCTGCCCCATTTTGCTCCCTCTAGTACTAGTAATATAGACTGTTATTTTCAAGGATGATCAAAATTTGAGGACTAGAACTGGGGCTAGGGTAAATGCAATTCCATACATTTACTGTTCTTCCTAAGATTCATCCACTTTCCTTTCCTGAATGTCTCCTTTTTTTGCTGCAAGCCTTTAGTTAATTTCCAAGTTCTAAACATTTTGATTCTAATTATCACTGTCATGGTGTGGTAAATTTTCAAAGCTCCTCTCTACTATTTTCAATGATATTACCCAATTATCTCTAGTTTTGAAATGAGGTCTCAGGGGCAATGGACTTAAGTAACTTTTCCAAAAAGTAGATCAGTAGTACTATCTACACAACACCTAACTACACAATCTATGCAGATCTAAATTATGTGCAACTACTGCCATTCTGGGCCAACTGTACATGATTACAAATAAACTTTCAAAACATACAAACACATTATATTCTAGATTCAAATTCTATAGCTTTGATACAACATGGAATAAAATCTGTACTTTTAAACCATAACAACTTGATTACAGTTTTTGAGGTCAGTAAATTTGATGAATTGTGTCTATATGGATTCAAATAGTAGGTGCTTTTTATGCATTCATTTGAGAAGATGTAGTCTTATAAAACAAAGCACAAAATCTTTCTTTTAGTTTTCTTACTTCCTTTAAGTGATATATAGACTTTCTGAGTTTCTAGGTCTTTCTATTAAGTGTGATTTGTCACAAAAGTGTCTGCTTCCCATTTTCTGAAAGAGGGAGTTGGAGTATGAATAGATGCTGACCTAATTTGATTTCTCTTTGATTGTACTGGAGTGACAAGCATTCTTTATTGCACAATGGGGAGAACATATCTGATGACTGAGATTGTATTGACAAGGAGGAAAAATTCAAGTTGCGATTTCTCTATTAAGCAAAGACCTTTCAGAAGGGGAGAAAGATTAATGGATAGTGACATTAACTCTGCTTTCTCCAAGGCTTTAGACAATTCTAGATGGGTAAACTCTTTTCTATAATTCCTTAATATGAACAAAGGGTCATGAAATGTTTCTATCATGGCTAATCTATCAGTGGAAGTGATGACTGCTTAGTTAATATATTTAAAAAGTAAAATATTTAAGAAAATAAATGTTAATTGTCATAGCATTTTGCTGAGTGTAAAGTAGTCTTCCTCATTCACTTAATTAAAAACTATGTATTAGAATTTGCATATTTAAGTACATACATCTAATGTTGTGCTAGTGCTATCAGGTCACATAACTTCTTGTTCTCTCTTCTTAAGTCTCTGCACTTTTTCTTAACTCTTTAGTTGTCTCAAGTATGTGGTGGATAAAAGATGAATAAGCTATGTACTTTGGAATCAAGGACCCTATACTGTAGCCTGGTAGATATCAATAACAAAATTATCAATTGTGAATCCTCAATTTATCCTTCAGGCTTCTCTTTTTCAGACTCCCCTGATGACAGTTATTTTAAATTTATTAAATACTATAAATACGTAAATTTATTCATTAAATACTCTTCCCTTTCCACAGTCCATTGTTATTTAAAGTTAGTTACTTGGTTTTAAACAATATTCACTGAGATCTAATGACATGTCACCCACTGAGCCAAGACATTTAAATGCTTTATTTTATTTAATCTTCAGAAACCCTTGAGAAGGTGCCTGCATTGAAATCATTTTCTTAATGAAACAATCGGATTTTTAAAAATTTAAGTAATGAAGAAGTTAAGTAGCTTTAAGAGGTAGATTGATATGTATTGTCTCAATAAAAATATGTCTGGAAGTAAATAGTCATTGGAATTGGTTTAATAGTTCAATCATGTTAGGGTTGGAGTCTATACAGTCATCCTGGCTCTTTTTTCAGTGTCTATATAGATGTCCCAGTCCAGTTTATCAATTATCATTCAGGAAGAAGGGTAAAAAAGGTCAAAGTATCAATGCTATCAATTTTATTAGGAAGATAAGTTAGAAAACCCACAACAGAATCTTACTTACTACACTTTACTAGAATTGTGTCACATTCACTTATATTTGAAATTCTTAATTTCACAACTTTGAGAAAGCACAAGTATATATCTGCAGAGGAATGTAGAAAGTGAAAAGAGGTATGGAAATACTATTGACAAGCCAAATAAGTCAGTTTCACCTACTTTTTGTCACTCACAAAGCCCACCTTCTTAGCCAGAAATCTACACCTACTTATCCCTACTTAGATGTAATCACAATCGTAATATTGGTGTTTAATCTTCTCAGGGACATTTGAAAATTTTTATTACAAAAATAAGTATCCTAAAACAACAACTAATATTATTTTAAATAATAATATTTAAACCTTCAAATATTTAAAATAATAATCTTTAAACCTTTATAACACAATGAAACTATTGTTAATCTTCTGTAGCTTATTTTTGTATCCCCTTGATGTATTTTTAAAAGTCTTCCATAATGATACCTGTAATCCAATTCATTCTATTTTATAGATAAATTGTATTCTACTGTGTACACATAGCAGAATGATGATGACCCATATAAGACTGCTCTTTTTGTAGCTCAAAAAAGGTTGTGTATCATCCATTTCAAATGGCTTAATTTGATAAGTATCTATTTTCCTTTCTAAGGACATTGAGATTGTTTCCAAACAGTTTAGCCATGAATAGACTTGTATAAATTTTCTTATGACAAAAAGAAAGTTAAGTTTAACTTTAGGCAATGCTTCCCAAAAAGCATTTCCTGTCAATGTGAACATAGAAAATTGTATTATTTAACACAGCATTGGGATAGAGAATGCTAACTGGTGTTGGTGACTGGCCTTGGACCTCCAGCCACCACAGACCTGTCTGGTCCCTTTCTGACTATATAATTTGTAGTATAACTGTTGAGAACTTTTGCCCCAGAGAAAATACTATACATATGTTACAGTTATTATACAATATATCTATATTCTTTTACAAAACTAAACCTCACTTTTTTTTAAATTCCATATCTGTTCTTATAATAACAATAGAAAGTGTGTAGGGGCACCTCGGTGGCTCAGTCAGTTAAGCGTCTGGCTTTGGCTAAGCATGATCTCAGAGTCTGTGAGTTCGAGCCCGCCTCAGGCTCTGTTCTGACAGCTCAGAGTTGGAGACTGCTTCAGATTCTGTGTCTTCCTCTGTCTCTGCCCCTCCTCCACTTGAACTCTCTCTCTCAAAAATAAACATTTAAAAAATTTTAAAAACTCACAATAGAAAGTGTTTATATATTGCTGATTTTGAACCATGCACCTGCTAAGCACTTCCCATGTATTTCTATATGTCATCTTCGTAGAAGCACCATGAGGTTATCTGCATTTGAGATAAGGAGGAAACTAAAGTATACTGAGGTTTAGAAACTTGCCCAAGGTCATTCACCTAGTAGAGCATGGAGCCTGTATCTGAAACAAGGAACTCTGGCTTCTCACTCACAGCTCTTAACCATTGCATTACAACACTTTATTATTCTTACCTTCTACTCTGCAGGTATACTATTTAAGCAATGTAACATCTCCATTCTATACACTAGAGAGATACATCTCTTCCACTTTAATTGCATAAGATGGATATGTTACTATTGATATCAGCCTTTTTTTTCGTTCCTATTTAAGGTATTGAAAAAAAGAAAAACACTCTCTGATGGTTAGACCATGGTGATTTCCTATTAAACATGAACAGTTTCACAAAACACCATCAGACAAGGCCATTCCATAAAAGTGACTGTTCAGGACACAATAATATCAGTCTATAACCATGTCTAAACACAGACAAAACATCACTGACTATGCCATAAAATTTTTTTTAAATAATTTTTTTTCTAACGTTTATTTTATTTTTGAGACAGAGAGAGACAGAGCATGAATGGGGGAGGGTCAGAGAGAGGGAGACACAGAATCTGAAACAGGCTCCAGGCTCTGAGCTGTCAGCACAGAGCCCGACGCGGGGCTTGAACTCACGGACTGCGAGATCATGACCTGAGCTGAAGTTGGCCGCTTAACCGACTGAGCCACCCAAGCGCCCCTATGCCATAAAATTAAAACAAAAATAAACACAGTGGGGAGGAGCCAGGATGGCATAACAGCATAGAAGTTTTTTGTGTTTCTCGCATCCATGAAATACAGCCAGACCAACACTTAACCATCCTGCACACCTAGAAAAATGATCTGAGGATTAACACAACAATCTGCACAACCTGAGCTACAGAATTCAGCAGGTACATGGCATGGGGAGGTAAACTGGGGGACAGAGAAGCCGCGAAGGGCAGGAAGCCGCTTTTGCATGCAGAGAGAGGACAGAGATGGAGGCGGGGGAGGGTATGGGAAAAGCAATCCCCCAAAAGCAGCTGGAGAGAAAGTGGAAAAGTGGAAACAGCTGCAGGGACTGAACAAAAAAGGGAGAAAGGAGAAAGAGAAAGGAGAAAGGAGAAAAGAGAGGGTTTAAATTCCATTAAGACTCTGTAAACAGGGAGAGTGCAGAGTCTGAAACTCCACAGCTTGATACCTGGCAGTGCTTTAGTGAGAAGGGTGAATCTCTAGGAGCAGAGTGAAGTCTGGAAGTCTTAGGGCCACACAGGGAGAGCCGGTTTCCCTACTGGGAGGAAACCTGGTAGAGGCTGTGTGAATCGCCCAAAGGCAAAGGCGCCAGTGGACCCAGGAGAACAACTACATTCACTGGTGCTGGAACAAGGTTGCCGGGGGTGAAGCCTGGTGCCAGATGCGTGTTGTGATTTGCCATAGTCCCTGAAACACTGCTGCTACACGGTCGTGTGAACTTTTTCTGGGGTGGGCTGGCACCCAGCCAAAGTCTCTGGGCAT
The DNA here is from genome assembly GCF_023721935.1 of Panthera uncia. NCBI lineage: Eukaryota > Metazoa > Chordata > Mammalia > Carnivora > Felidae > Panthera > Panthera uncia. The sequence goes on from NW_026057577.1 coordinate 63,689,841, forward strand.
CAGCAGCAGCATGGTCCCTCAAACCTTTCTGGGTGTGGCCAGCACCCGGACATTGCTCAGTGAGACCCTCCCACAGACGGGCAGAACGGGTCAAGCCACAGTCCCTCAGAAATAAGGGGTCAGGAAACACAGCCTCATCTGAGATAAAACTCAGGAGGTAGGTTCAGCCTGAGGCTTGGGCACGAATAGTGGGGACGGTGCATGATTGCTGATCAGGGGGAACAGAGTTCCAATACTAGAGACTGGGTAGCTGGGTGACATCAATTTTACCACTCCGAGCCTGGGCACACACACACCTACAAGAGCCACAATCATCCATCCCAATAAGCTAAGTAGCACCATCTAGTGGAGAATGGAGCCATTACACTAAGCTCCTCCCAACTTGGCCAACCTCTCTCTTTAGGAACACAAGTCTCTCCACGTGCTTAGTTTATGGACTATAAAGCACTTTGTACTTGGACTGCTAGGGGGAAACGAAGGAATTTCAGTCGTATTCAGTCTGTTTGCAGGTCCATCTATTCAATTTTCTTTTTTTTTTTCCCTTTTTTGTTTCTTTTTCTTAAATACAGAAAGGGAAAAAGTCATTTTTATTTTCAATTTTTATTAAAAATATTGTTGTTTAATTTTTTTCTACTATATTTTTTTACTTTTGTGTAAATTTGTCACATTCTATTTTACTTCATTTCATTTTGTTCTAATTCAGTGTATTCAGTTTTCCAAATTTTCAAACAATTTCCTTTTTTTTCTTCTTTCCCCTTTTTTCTCTAATCTATCAAGCCACTTTCAACACCCAGACCAAAACACACCTAGGATATAGCATCATTTATTCCATTTGTGTGTGTGTGTGTGTGTGTGTGTGTGTGTGTGTGTTTGTTTTGAATTTTTTAATTTCAATATTTTTTAATTTTAATTTTTTTGATTTTAATTTATTTACCTCATTAATTCCCTTTCTCCCTTCAAAATGAAAAAACGAAGGAATTCACCCCAAAACAAAGAGCACGAAGAAACGACAGCCAGGGACTTAACCAACATGGACACAAGCAAGATGTCTGAACTGGAATTTAGAATCATGATAACAAGAATACTACCTGGAGTCAAAAATAGATTAGAATCATTTTCTAGGGACATAAAAGAAGTAAAAGCTAGTCAGGATGAAATAAAAAATGCTATAACTGAGCTGCAATCTCGAATGGCTGACACGGTGGAAGGGATGGATGAGGCAGAACAGAGTATCAGAGATATAGAGGATGAACTTCTGGAAAATAATGAAGCAGAAAGAAAGACGGAGATTAAGATTAAAAAAAAGCACGATTTAGGAATTAGAGAAATCAGTGACTCATGAAAAAGCAACATCAGAATAATAGGGGTCCCAGAGGAGGAAGAGAGAGAAACAGGGGTAGAAGAGTTATAGAAGCAAATCATAGCAGAAAACTTTCCTATCCTGGGGGGAAATACACAGACAGCAAAATCCAGGAAGCACAGAGGACTCCCATTAGATTCAACAAACACCAATGATCAACAAGACATATGATAGTCAAATTGACAAAATACTCAGGTAAGGACAGAATCATAAAACCAGCAAGGGAAAAAAGTCCTTAACCTACAAGGGAAGACAGATCAGATTTGCAGCAGACCTACTAAAGAAACTTGGCGGGCCAGAAAGGAGTGGTAGGATATATTCAGTGTACTGAATTAGAAAGATACGCAGCCAAGAATTCTTTATCCAGTATGGCTGCCATTCAAAATAGAAGGAGAGTTTAAAAGTTTCCCAACCAAAAATTAAAGGAGTTTGTGATCACAAAACTATGCTGCAAGAATTTTTTTTTTAATATATGAAAATTATTGTCAAATTGGTTTCCATACAACACCCAGTGCTCATCCCAAAAGGTGTCCTCCTCAATACCCGTCACCCACCCTCCCCTCCCTCCCACCCCCCATCAACCCTCAGTTTGTTCTCAGTTTTTAACAGTCTCTTATGTTTTGGTTCTCTCCCACTCTAACCTCTTTTTTTTTTTTTTCTTCCCCTCCCCCATGGGTTTCTGTTAAGTTTCTCAGGATCCACATAAGAGTGAAACCATATGGTATCTGTCTTTCTCTGTATGGCTTATTTCACTTAGCATCACACTCTCCAGTTCCATCCACGTTGCTACAAAAGGCCATATTTCATTCTTTCTCATTGCCACATAGTATTCCATTGTGTATATAAACCACAATTTCTTTATCCATTCATCAGTTGATGGACATTTAGGCTCTTTCCATAATTTGGCTATTGTTGAGAGTGCTGCTATAAACATTGGGGAACAAGTGCCCCTATGCATCAGTACTCCTGTATCCCTTGGGTAAATTCCTAGCAGTGCTATTGCTGGGTCATAGGGTAGGTCTATTTTTAATTTTCTGAGGAACCTCCACACTGCTTTCCAGAGTGGCTGCACCAATTTGCATTCCCACCAACAGTGCAAGAGGCTTCCCATTTCTCCACATCCTCTCCAGCATCTAGAGTCTCCTGATTTCTTCATTTTGGCCACTCTGACTGGCGTGAGGTGATATCTGAGTGTGGTTTTGATTTGTATTTCCCTGATAAGGAGCGACGTTGAACATCTTTTCATGTGCCTGTTGGCCATCCGGATGTCTTCTTTAGAGAAGTGTCTATTCATGTTTTCTGCCCATTTCTTCACTGGGTTCTTTGTTTTTCAGGTGTGGAGTTTGGTGAGCTCTTTATAGATTTTGGATACTAGCCCTTTGTCTGATATGTCATTTGCAAATATCTTTTCCCATTCAATTGGTTGCCTTTTAGTTTTGTTGCTGTTTCCTTTGCTGTGCAGAAGCTTTTTATCTTCATAAGGTCCCAGTAATTCACTTTTGCTTTTAATTCCCTTGCCTTTGGGGATGTGCCGAGTAAGAGATTGCTACGGCTGAGGTCAGAGAGGTCTTTTCCTGCTTTCTCCTCTAGGGTTTTGATGGTTTCCTGTCTCACATTCAGGTCCTTTATCCATTTTGAGTTTATTTTTGTGAATGGTGTGAGAAAGTGGTCTAGTTTCAACCTTCTGCATGTTGCTGTCCAGTTCTCCCAGCACCATTTGTTAAAGAGACTGTCTTTTTTCCATTGGATGTTCTTTCCTGCTTTGTCAAAGATGAGTTGGCCATACGTTTGTGGGCCTAGTTCTGGGGTTTCTATTCTATTCCATTGGTCTATGTGTCTGTTTTTGTGCCAATACCATGCTGTCTTGATGATGACAGCTTTGTAGTAGCGGCTAAAGTCTGGGATTGTGATGCCTCCTGCTTTGGTCTTCTTCTTCAAAATTACTTTGGCTGTTCAGGGCCTTTTGTGGTTCCATATGAATTTTAGGATTGCTTGTTCTAGTTTTGAGAAGAATGCTGGTGCAATTTTGATTGGGATTGCATTGAATGTGTAGATAGCTTCTGGTAGTATTGACATTTTCACAATATTTATTCTTCTAATCCATGAGCAGGGAATGTCTTTCCATTTCTTTATATCTTCTTCAATTTCCTTCATAAGCTTTCTATAGTTTTCAGCATACAGATCTTTTACATCTTTGGTTAGATTTATTCCTAGGTATTTTATGCTTCTTGGTGCAATTGTGAATGGGATCAGTTTCTTTATTTGTCTTTCTGTTGCTTCATTGTTAGTGTATAAGAATGCAACTGATTTCTGTATATTGATTTTGTATCCTGCAACTTTGCTGAATTCATGTATCAGTTCTAGCAGACTTTTGGTGGAGTCTATCGGATTTTCCATGTATAATATCATGTCATCTGCAAAAAGCAAAAGCTTGACTTCATCTTTGCCAATTTTGATGCCTTTGATTTCCTTTTGTTGTCTGATTGCTGATGCTAGAACTTCCAGCACTATGTTAAACAACAGCTGTGAGAGTGGACATCCCTGTCGTGTTCCTGATCTCAGGGAAAAAGCTCTCAGTTTTTCCCCATTGAGGATGATGTTAGCTGTGGGCTTTTCATAAATGGCTTTTATGATGTGTAAGTGTGTTCCTTCTATCCCGACTTTCTCAAGCGTTTTTATTAAGAAAGGGTGCTGGATTTTGTCAAAGGCCTTTTCTGCATCGATTGACAGGATCATATGGTTCTTCTCTTTTTTTTTGTTAATGTGATGTATCACGTTGATTTGCGAATGTTGAACCAGCCCTGCATCCCAGGAATGAATCCCACTTGATCATGGTGAATAATTCTTTTTATATGCTGTTGAATTAGATTTGCTAGTATCTTACTGAGAATTTTTGCATCCATATTCATCAGGGATATTGGCCTGTAGTTCTCTTTTTTTACTGGGTCTCTGTCTGGTTTAGGAATCAAAGTAATACTGGCTTCATAGAATGAGTCTGGAAGTTTTCCTTCCCTTTCTATTTCTTGGAATAGCTTGAGAAGGATAGGTATTATCTCTGCTTTAAATGTCTGGTAGAACTCCCCTGGGAAGCCATCTGGTCCTGGATTCTTATTTGTTGGGAGATTTTTGATAACCAATTCAATTTCTTTGCCGGTTATCGGTCTGTTCAAGCTTTCTATTTCCTCCTGATTGAGTTTTGGAAGAGTGTGGGTGTTTAGGAATTTGTCCATTTCCTCCAGGTTGTCCAATTTGTTGGCATATAATTTTTCATAGTATTCCCTGATAATTGTTTGTATCTCTGAGGGATTGGTTGTAATCATTCCATTTTCATTCATGATTTTATCTATTTGGGTCATCTCCCTTTTCTTTTTGAGAAGCCTGGCTAGAGGTTTGTCAATTTTGTTTATTTTTTCAAAAAACCAACTCTTGGTTTCGTTGATCTGCTCTACCGTTTTTTTAGATTCTATATTGTTTATTTCTGCTCTGATCTTTATGATTTCTCTTCTTCTGCTGGGTTTAGGCTGCCTTTGCTGTTCTGCTTCTATTTCCTTTAGGTGTGCTGTTAGATTTTGTATTGGGGATTTTTCTTGTTTCTGGAGATAGGCCTGGATTGCAATGTATTTTCCTCTCAGGACTGCCTTTGCTGCGTCCCAAAGCATTTGCATTGTATTTTCATTTTCGTTTGTTTCCATATGTTTTTTGATTTCTTCTCTAATTGCCTGGTTGACCCACTCATTCGTTAGTAGGGTGTTCTTTAACCTCCATGCTTTTGGAGGTTTTCCAGACTTTTTCCTGTGGTTGATTTCAAGCTTCATAGCATTGTGGTCTGAAAGTATGCATGGTATAATTTCAATTCTTGTAAACTTATGAAGGGCTGTTTTGTGACCCAGTATATGATCTATCTTGGAGAATGTTCCATGTGCACTCGAGAAGAAAGTATATTCTGTTGCTTTGGGATGCAGAGTTCTAAGTATATCTGTCAAGTCATCTGATCCAATGTATCATTCAGGGCCCTTGTTTCTTTATTGACCGTGTGTCTAGATGATCTATCCATTTGTGTAAGTGGGGTGTTAAAGTCCCCTGCAATTACCACCTTCTTATCAAAAAGGTTGCTTGTGTTTGTGAGTAATTGTTTTATATATTTGAGGGCTCCCGTATTCAGCGCATTGACATTTATAATTGTTAGCTCTTCCTGAAGGATAGACCCTGTAATTATTATATAATGCCCTTCTTCATCTCTTGTTACAGCCTTTAATTTAAAGTCTAGTTTGTCTGATATAAGTATGGCTACTCCAGCTTTCTTTTGGCTTCCAGTAGCATGATAAATAGTTCTCCATCCCCTCACTCTCAATCTAAAGGTGTCCTCAAGTCTAAAATGAGTCTCTTGTAGACAGCAAATAGATGGGTCTTGTTTTTTTATCCATTCTGATACCCTATGTCTTTTGGTTGGCGCATTTAATCTATTTACATTCAGTGTTATTATAGAAAGATACGGGTTTAGAGTCATTGTGATGTCTGTATGTTGTACGCTTGTAGTGATGTCTCTGGTACTTTGTCTCACAGGATCCCCCTTAGGATCTCTTGTAGGGCTGGTTTAGTGGTGACAAATTCCTTCAGTTTTTGTTTGTTTGGGAAGACCTTTATCTCTCCTTCTACTCTAAATGACAGACTTGCTGGATAAAGGATTCTCGGCTGCATATTTTTTCTGTTTAGCACACTGAAGATCTCGTGCCAAGCCTTTCTGGCCTGCCAAGTTTCAAAGGAGAGATCAGTCACGAGTCTTATAGGTCTCCCTTTATATGTGAGGGCACGTTTATCCCTTGCTGCTTTCAGAATTTTCTCTTTATCCTTGTATTTTGCCAGTTTCACTATGATATGTCGTGCAGAAGATTGAATCAAGTTACGTCTGAAGGGAGTTCTCTGTGCCTCTTGGATTTCAATGCCTTTTTCCTTCCCCAGTTCAGGGAAGTTCTCAGCTATAATTTGTTCAAGTACCCCTTCAGCACCTTTCCCTCTCTCTTCCTCCTCTGGGATACCAATTATGCGTATATTATTTCTTTTTAGTGTATCACTTAGCTCTCTAATTTTCCCCTCATACCTCTGGATATTTTTATCTCTCTTTCTCTCAGCTTACTCTTTTTCCATAACTTTATCTTCTAGTTCACCTATTCTCTCCTCTGCCTCTTCAATCTGAGCCGTCGTGGTTTCCATTTTGTTTTGCATTTCGTTTTAAGCACTTTTCAGCTCCTCATGACTGTTCCTTAGTCCCTTGATCTCTGTAGCAAGAGATTCTCTGCTGTCCTCTATACTGTTTTCAAGCCCAGTGATTAATTTTATGACTATTATTCCAAATTCACTTTCTGTTGTATTATTTAAATCCTTTTTGATCAGTTCATTGGCTGTTGTTATTTCCTGGAGATTCTTCTGAGGGGAATTCTTCCGTTTCGTCATTTTGGAGAGTCCCTTGCGTGGTGAGGACCTGCAGGGCACTTCCCCTGTGCTGTGGTGTATAACTGGAGTTGGTGGGCGGGGCCGCAGTCCGACCTGATGTCTGCCTGCAGCCCACCACTGGGGCCACAGTCAGACTGGTGTGTGCCTTCTCTTCCCCTCTCCTAGGGGCAGTATTCCCTGTGGATTGGCGTGGCCCGTCTGGGCTACTTGCACACTGCCAGGCTTGTGGTGCTGGGGATCTGGCGTATTAGTTGGGGTGGATAGGCAAGGTGCACGGGGGCAGGAGGGGCAGGCTTAGCTCACTTCTCCTTAGGTGATCCACTTCAGGAGGGGCCCTGTGGCAGCGGGAGGGAGTCAGATCCGCTGCCCGAGGTTTGGCTCAGCAGAAGCACAGAGTTGGGTGTTTGCGAGGAGGGAGCAAGTTCCCTGGCAGGAACTGGTTCCCTTTGGGATTTTGGCTGGGGGATGGGCGGGGAGATGGCGCTGGGAGCGCCTTTGTTCCCTGCTAAGCTGAGCTCTGTCTTCCGGTGGGCTCAGCAACTCTCCCTTCCTTTGTCCTCCAGCCTTCCTGCTTTCTGAGAAGAGCTGTTAACTTATTACCTCCCAGATGCTAAGTCGCGCTTGCTGTCGGAACACAGTCCGTCCGGCCCCTCTGCTTTTGCCAGCCAGACTCCGGGGCTCTGCTTGGCCAGCGAGCCGCCCCTCCTCCCCGGCTCCCTTCGGCCAGTCCGTGGAGCGCGCACCGCCTCACCGCCCTTCCTACCCTCTTCCGTGGGCCTCTTGTCTGCGCTTGGTTCTGGAGACTCCGTTCTGCTCAACGCTGCAAGAAATTTTAAGGGAGACTCTCTGAGGTGAGAACGATTAAACAAACAAACAAACAAACAAATGCCAAGAGCAGCAAAGACTAGAAAGAAAGAGACAACACCACCAGAAACTCCAACTCTACAAGCAACATAATGGCAATAAATTCATATCACTCTAAACGTCAATGGACTCAATGCCCAATCAAAAGACATAGGGTAACAGAATGGATAAGAAAACAAGATCCAACTACATGCTGTTTATGAGACCCACTGTAGACTTAAAGAAACTTCAGATTGAAAGTAAGGGGATGGAGAACCATCTATAATGCTAATGGTCAACAAAAGAAAGCCGGAGTAGCCATTCTTATATCAGACTATCTAGACTTTAAAATAAAGGCTGTATCAAGAGATGGAGAAGGACATTATATCATAATTAAGAGGTCTATCCACCAAGAAGACCTAACAATTGTAAAAATTTATGTGCCAAAAGTGGCAACACCCAAATATATAAATCAATTAGTCACAAACACAAAGAAATTCATTGATAATAATACCATAATATTAGGGGACTTCAAAACCCCACTTACAACAATGGAAAGATCATCTAATAAAAAAAATCAACCAGGAAACAACGGCTTTGAATGACACACTGGACCAGATGGACTTAACAGATATATTCACAACATTTCATCCTAAAGCAGCAGAATATACATGGTTCTCCAGTGCACATGGAACATTCTCCAGAATAGACCACATACTGGGACACATATCAGCCCTAAGTAAGTACAAAAAGATCGAGATCATACTGTGCCTCTTTCAGAGCACAATGCTATGAAACTCGAAATCAACCACAAGAAAAAATTTGGAAAGATAACAAATACTTAAAGACTAAAGAACATCCTACTAAAGAATGAATGGGCTAATGAAGAAGTTAAAGAGGAAATTAAAAAGTTCATGGAAGCCAATGAATATGATAACACCACAACCCAAAACCTCTGGGACACAATAAAGGAGGCCATAAGAGGAAAGTATATAGCAATTCAGGCCTTCCTAAAGAAGGAAGAAAAATCTCAGATACACAACCTAACCTTATGCTTTAAGGAGCTGGAAAAGGAACAGCAAATAAAACCCAAAACCAGCAGAAGACAGGAAATAATAAATATTAGAGCAGAAGTTAATGCTATCGAAACCAAAAAAGCCCAGTAGAACATATCATTGAAACCAGAAGCTGGTTCTCTAATAGAAATGACAAAATTGATAAACCTCTAGCCCATTTGATCAAAAACAAAAAGGAAAGGACCCAAATAAATAACATCAAGAATAAAGAAGAGAGATCACAATCAACACAGCAGAGATAAAAACAATATTAAGAGAATATTATGAGCAATTATATGCCAATAAATGGGCAACCTGGAAGAAATGGACAAATTCCTAGAAAAATATACACTACCAAAACTGAAACAAGAAGAAATAGAAAACTTGAACAGACCCATAACCAGTAAGGAAATCGAATTAGTAATAAAAAAATCTGGCAAAAAGCCAGAGTCCAGAGCCAGATGGCTTTCGAGGGGAATTCTACCGAACATTTAAGGAAGAGTTAACCCCTATTCTCTTGAAGCTGTTCCAAAAAACAGAAATGGAAGGAAAACTTCCAAACCCTTTCTATGAAGCCAGCATTACCTACATTCTAAAACCAGACACAGACTCCACTAAAAAGGAGAACTACAGAAAAATTTCCCTGGTGAATATGGATGCAAAAGTCCTCAACAAGATATTAGCCAACTGGATCCAACAATGCATTAAAAAAAATATTCGCCATGACCAAATGGGATTTATACCTGGGATGCAGGGCTGGTTCAATATCTGCAAAATAATTAACGTGATTCATCACATCATAAAAGAAAGGACAAGAACCATATGATCCTCTCAATAGATACAGGGAAAGCATTTGACAAAATACAGCATCCTTTCTTGATAAAAACCCTCAAGAAAGTAGGGATAGAAGGAGCATACCTCGAGATCATAAAAGCCATTTATAAATAGCCCAAGGGTAATATCATCCTCAATGGGGAAACACTGAGAGCTTTCCCCCTAAGGTCGGGAACAAGACAGGGTGTCCAAACTTATCATTATTATCCAACATAGTATTGGAAGTCTTAGCCTCTGCAATCAGACAACACAAAGAAATAAAAGGCATCTAAATTGGCCAGGAGGTGGTCAAACTTTCATTCTTCGCAGATGGCATGATACTCTATATGGAAAACCCAAAAGATTCCACCAAAAAACTCCCAGAACTGATCCATGAATTCAGCAAATTTGCAGGATATAAAATCAATGCACAGAAATCGGTTGCATTCCTATACACCAACAATGAAGTGACAGAAAGAGAAATCAAGCTATTATTCTCATTTACAATTGCATCAAAAACAATAAAATACCTAGGAATAAATCTGACCAAAGAGGTGCAAAATCTATACACTGAAAACTATAGAAAGGTGATGAAAGAAATTGAAGAAGACACAAAAAACGGAAAAAGATTCCATGCTCCTGGGTAGGAAGAACAAATACTGTTAAAATGTTGATACTACCCAAAGCAATCTACATATTCAATGCAAACTCTATCAAAATAACATCGGCATTCAAATAATCCTAAAATTCATATGGAAGCAGAAATGACCCCGAACAGACACAGCAATTTTGAAAAAGAAAACCAAAGCAAGAGTCATCACAATCCCAGACCTCAAGCTATACTACAAAGCTGTAATCATCAGGACACTATGGTACTGGCACAAGAACAGACACTCAGATCAATGGAATAGAATAGAGAACCCAGAAATGGACCCACAAACGTATAGCCAACTAATCTTTGACAAAGCGGGATAGAATATCCAATGGAATGGAGACAGTGTCTTCAGCAAGTGGAGCAGGGAAAACTGGACAGCGACATGCAGAAGAATGAACCTGGACCACTTTCCTACACCATACACAAAAATAAACTCAAAATGAATGTAAGACCTCAATGTAAGACAGGAAGCCATCAAAATCCTCGAGGAGAAAGCAAGCAAAACCCTCTGTGATCTTGGCCACAGCTTACTCAACACATCTCAGGAGACAAGGAAAACAAAAGCAAAAATGAACTACTGGGACCTCATCAAAATAAAAATCTTCTGCGCAGTGAAGGAAACAATCAGCAAAACTAAAAGGCAACTGACAGAATGGGAGATGTTTGCAAACGACATGTCAGATAAAGGGTTAGTATCCACAATCTATAAAGAACTTATCAAACTCAACACACAAAAAAACAAATAATCCTGTGAAGAAATGGGCAAAAGACATGAATAGACACTTCTCCAAAGAAGACATCCAGATGGCCAACCAACACATGAAAAAATAGTCCACATCACTCATCATCAGGCAAATACAAATCAAAACCACAGTGAGCTATCACTTCACACCTGTCAGAATGGCTAACATTAACCACTCAGGCAACAACAGACGTCGGGGGGGATGCGGAGAAAGAGGATCTGTTTTGCATTGCTGGTGGGAATGCAAACTGGTGCAGCCACTCTGGAAAACAGTATGGAGGTTCTTCAAAAAACTAAAAATAGAACTGCCCTATGACTCAGCAATTGCACTACTAGGCATTTATCCAAGGGATACAAGTGTGCTGTTTCAAAGGGACACATGCACCTCCATGTTTATAGCAGCACTATCAACAATAGCCAAAGTATGGAAAGATTCATCGATGGATGAATGGATACAGAAGATGTGGTGTGTGTATATGTATATGTAAATATATGTATACATATACATATACACACACACAATGGAGTATTACTCAGCAATCAAAAGAATGAAATCTTGCCGTTTGCAACACATGGATGGAGCTAGAGGGTATTATGCTAAGCGAAATTAGTCAGAGAAACAAAAATCATATGACTTCATTCATATGAGGACTTTAAAGAGACAAAACAGATGAACATAAGGGAAGAGAAGCAAAAATAAAAATAATAATAAAAACAGGGATGGGGCAAAACATAAGAGACTCTTAAAAATGGAGAACAAACAGAGGGTTAGTGGAGGAGTTGTGGAATGGTGGATGGGCTAAATGGGTAAGGGGTGGAAGGAATCTACTCCTGAAATCATTGTTGCACTATATGCTAAGTAATTTGGATGTAAATTTTAAAAAGTAAAATAATATAGTAAATGATAAAAAAAAAACAAAAATAAACACAAAAACAAGCATCTCTCTATTCTTGTTAACGTGTGAGTTTTACTTCTGGTTTTTTTTTTTTAATATTTATTTATTTTTGAGAGACTGAGAGAGATAGAGCATGAGTAGGGGAGGGCAGAGAGAGAGGAAAACACAGAATCCAAAGCAGGCAACAGTCTCTGAGCTTTCAGCACAGAGCCCAGTGCGGGGCTTGAACCCAGAAACCTTGTGCTCATGACCTGAGCCAAAGCCAGACGCTTAACCTAGTGAGCCACCCAGGTGTGCAGTTTTACTTATCAGTCATAGCTTTAGTGTCTCTTCTACCTAAAAATATTAACATAATCACTTGGAGAATTTTACTTACTTTCTGAGAGCTCAAATTTCTAGCAATGCCCTGCATCCTTGAACTCTCCACAAAAGCATCTAGCAATCCTATAACAAGCCCTTCCCACATCCTCTCATTGATACCTCCCATGATTCCTCATTGTATAAAGTTTCCTTCTTTGCAACAATACAGCCAACTAAACATGAGTTTCTAAATTTCTAAATACATAATAATTAGTTTCCATGTTTTTTAGTTTACTAATAGCATAGTATCAAAATCCCCCATGTGTTTTATATTTCTAAAAATGTCCCATTCTATGTTCAAATTTATATATATACATATATATGTATATATATAGACTTACAGCAAAATTGAGAGGAAGGTACAGGGATTTCCCATATACTTCCTGCCCCCACATATGTGTATCTTCCCCCATTATTGACACTCCCCACCAGAGTGGTACCTTTGTCACCATTGGTGAACCTATATTGACACACCATAATCATCCCAAGTCCATGATTTACATTAGGGTTCACCCTTGGTGTTGTACATTTTATGGGCATTGTCAAATACAAAATGTAAAATGACATGTATCCACCATTATAGTATCACACACAGTATTTTTACTGCCGTAAAAATCCTCCATGTTCTGCCTATTCGTCACTCCATGTCCCCTAACCTCTGGTAACTACTGATTAAAAAAAAAAAATAAATGTTTATTTACTTTTGAGAGAAAGAGAGAGAGAGAGAGAGAGACACACACACATGAGCAGGGGACGGGCAGAGAGAAGGAGACACAGAATCTGAAGCAGACTCCAGGCTCTGAGCTGTCAGCATAGAGCCCAATGCGGGGCTCAAACCCACAACTGTGAGATCATGACCTGAGCTGAAGTCAGACACTTAACTAACTGAGTCACCCACGTGCCCCAGTAACCACTGATTATTTAACTGTCTTCATAGTTTTTTTCCCAAAATGTCATATAGTTAGTATCATACAGTATGTAGCATTTCCATTATGGTTTTTTCATTTACTAATATGAATTTTAAGTTTCTTCTATGTCTTTTTATGGCTTGAGATCTCATTTATTTTTAGGTCTGAGTAATATTCTATTGAATATCATAGTTTATGTATCCATTCATCTGCTGAAGGGTATCTCTTCAAAAAGTTCCCATGCACAATCCTGAGCCTCACTGCCACCCCAGACAGCCACTAACATAATCAATTCTTCTCTCTCACCATGTGTATAAACACACACATACACACTATATGTATATGTATATACATATTTACGTATATGTATATACGTATATATGTATATATATCGTTTATAAAACTCAAAAACAGGCAAAATCAATCTTCAATGACAGAATGATATATAAATATATATGTGAATATACATAATTTTGGTGTCATTATAGGTTAGTCTTCCTGTTCTAGAGTTTTATTTACATCAAATAACAATATGTATTTTTATAGCAGCCCGATTTTTAAAAGTATAAAAAAGATGTATATAACTCAATTAAAACAAGTGTGGTTCTGTCAGTCAGAAAGCCATGTCTGATCTTAAAACATACATGAATGAACCAGTTACAGACAACAAATTAGGAAAGGATATGTAAACAAAGAGATACATAAACAAAAATATTTATAAACAAAAAGACCAAAAAGCTAAAATTAAAAATAATCTGGCTGAATGTCCCACAAACCAAATCAATTAGGTGAACGTTTTAGAATCTGCTATAATGACTGAATCTTAGGCTGGGAAAAAAAAAAAAAACAAACACAAAAAACAAAACAAAACAAAAAACTACCACAGTTTTGGAAGGTCTCAGCAGTGAGGTAAAAGCAAATTAGGTTTTTAATTGATTTCATGTTTAAACACCAAAGGTTTATATAGGCGCAAGTAAATGAATAAGCTAATTAACACATAACTAGAATAAATGCATAACTAAAGCAAACTCAATATGCATTTATAAAGCATAAAATTCTGTCAATCAAAAGTAATCCTGATGATCAGATTATATGTCAGAGATTATGATGACTTCCAAATACACAATTTCAAGAAGAATTCTAGGGGCGCCTAGGTGGCTCAGTTGGGTAAGTGTCTAACTTCAGCTAAGGTCATGATCTTGCGATTTGTGAGTTTGAGCCCCTCAAACTCGGGCCCTATACTGACAGCTCAGAGACTGGATCCAGCTTCAGATTCTGTGTCTCCCTCTCTCTCTGTTCCTCCCCCACACGCACTCTGTCTCGTTGTCTCTCTCTCAAAAATAAATAAAGAATTAAAAAAAAAATTAAAAAATAAAATAAAGAAGAATTCTAAGCAATTAATGTTTAACAGAAAACTAATCTCCAATTTAAGTACCTGGAAATTATGTAGCATAAGGAATGTTTGCAGAAGGTAGTGATAGATAACATAAAAATAAAAGAGAGTAAAAGTTTAATAAAGACAGGGTTGAAATCTTTAAACATGTGGAGTACTTTCATGTGGAAGCAAAAGCTGATTCACTCTCTTTTGTCTTCAAAGACAGAATTAAACTAAAGAGGAAGTTAGAAATGTTTCATCTCAGTGTGAGCATTGGTAGTGCAGTGGTAGCTGATGAAATGTGGCTGGTGAAAAAAAGAGAACAACGAATATATTCTCCACTGGAAGCATATTTCAGATAATTTTAGGATAATATTTTGAAATGATGAGATGTTCAACCATCTACACTGAAAACACAACTCTAAGATGAATTATTCTTTCCTTAGGTATTAATATCTTAATACCAAACAGGCCTCACACACCAATCATGCTTCCTTCCACCTACCATGTAAATCTAATTTTGCTTTTGAGAAGAATGTTTGTATTTTAAAAGTTAGAAAATACCAAAATTGAAAGAAACAGATGCATGATACAGTGAAATTTCTGTAATAATTTCTTTCATTTTCCTCTGGCTAACTTCTATTTCTTTTGGCTTGAGTAAACCAAAATACCGAAATTATAAAATAAGGGTCAGTGAATGCTCAAGTAAATGCTTATAAAGTAAAATAGACAGTTCTCAAAAGGAAATTGAGGTGTCCAATTTGTTGATTTAGCTCTTTTGTCTATTTTATTATTGTGTTATTAGTCTTTATACTCAGTGAATTATTCAAAGGTATTATTTAAGTAGGTAAAAATCTTACTGATGGAGTAATGGACTCTAAACTTCTTGTTTAACCTCTGCCTAGTCAATCTATTTAAATGTTTGCCTACTTTATCTAAAGTATCTTCACCTATTCAAATGATTGCCTATTTTTATGTAGTATAGAAAATCTCATTTTTTCATTTGAATAAAAATATCTGAATTTAAAATCTAATGTCATATTATTTTAAGTCAATGTTACTAAAAATTGTATCTACAGCCAATCAAAGTAGAATTACCATCAATACTTGTTAAAGATGCAGATTTCTGAAGATTTCTGAAGTGCCCTTCATTAGCATCTGTAGGATTAGGGTCTGGTCAATGTTTTTTAAGCAGTCTCCTTAGATGATTTTGATGTGCATTGAAGTTTGAAAATCACTAAGTTAGGAAGTAGAATCAGCTTAGTATTTGCAATGGGAAAATAGGCAGCATTTAAAGCTGACAAATCAAGCAATAAAATCTAAATACATAAAAGACAAAGACAAACACTAAAAATCTAATCTTGACTAAAATTGGGGGAAGAAGAGTAATAGAAGAGTTTAGAAAAGACATATGATAGGTATGATGTTAAAAGGATGATTATGTAAGGATTATTTACAAAGATAATCACTAAAAGAAAAATGCAAACATTTTTAAACATTAGAAGAACATTATTTCTTTGTTTTAAAATAACAAAGAAATAATACTTCAAGGAATTTAAAAATATTCACATTTCAAAACAGATATCATCCCATAATATTAATTAAATGCTAGAACTAAATCTCTGATAGGCAGAATAAAGTTCAATTTGTTAATAATTTTCTTCATCTTCTTTTTTGTTTTTTGGTGATCTCTGGGGACTTAGTCAACATATTGTCTCTTCCCCAAAAAACATGCAATTAGTCTC
Organism: Panthera uncia; assembly: GCF_023721935.1. Taxonomy (NCBI): domain Eukaryota; kingdom Metazoa; phylum Chordata; class Mammalia; order Carnivora; family Felidae; genus Panthera; species Panthera uncia. The sequence continues at coordinate 63,706,044 of NW_026057577.1, forward strand.
ATATATTTTCCATATGTTTCATGTTTTTAATCTTATAAACTCTATAATGCTATCTGATAATATTTTCCTCTACTACTAAGAATTTAAGCCAAACTATAAGCCAATATCTTTAAATATTTTAAGACACAAAAATCTTTTTAGATGGGATATATGTTATAAATTATTATAATAACTAAAGGTCAATAATAATTAGTATTTTTCTAGAAAATTGATTCAAAACTTAAAGCTAGACTTTCAAGTTGGAAACATTACATAATAATATGTAAATTTAGTGTAATTGTAAATGGGATCGATTCCTTGATTTCTCTTTCTGTTGCTTCATTAGTGGTGTACAGAAATGCAACCAATTTCTGTGCCCTGATTTTATATCCCATGACTTTGCTGAATTCATGGTTCAGTCCCAGCTTGGTTTAGGGCCAGTATCACTTCAAAGGTAACATTATTATCTTCACCCAGAATATAATTAAGATTTTTTTTGAGATGTAGAGACGAAGAAAAGGGGAATCCAGCAGAAATAAAATCAAGACAAAAATCATGGGGTAGGAAAGAAGAAAAAACTATATTGAGAGTGACAATATTCCTAGTTTGCAGTTGTGGTAGGCATGAAAAAACTAAGAGGGAAGAATCTATAATATCAAAGTAAAACACAAAACAACAGAAGCAATATTATTTGAAAAATTCAAATCAATTGCACATATTCAGGCTTCTATCCTGTCAGAATAACATTAGCAAACATCCATCGAGTTCTTAAAATGGCAACTACAATTTTATGAGAATTTCTCACATTCATCAGCATTTTCAGTTGAAGAAATCATAGGAAGGAGACCTCAAGTAATTGGCCCAAGTACAAGCAGCTAATAAATGACAAAGCCAGGATTCATATCAGGAATGATGTCCAGAGATTAAGACCTTGACCACCATGTTATACAATTTCCAGGGGTGGAAGAGGGTGGTTTTAAGATGTTGTGAGAGTGAACTGGCAGCTCAAGGTCAGTTAGGAAGCCAATTTCAGAATTCAGTCAAAAGAAAGTGATATTTGAAGCAGGATAGAAGTATAGAGAATCTAACAGAAGAAATTTACCCAACATGATAATAGAAACTATAGAACTTGGTTACCAGGAGGACTGTGGAGTAAGAGGAGACTTGAGTATTTATATCACATAATACAAAATACTATAAAGAATTTGAGTAAAATGGTGAATAAAAAGGCCATTTAAATTTGTGATAAAGTTGTGATTTGCTACTCTGAGAGTATTTTTCAGCAAGGTCAAACTAGATTGCATAATACTGGAAAAAGCTAAAGAAATAGCAACAAAATGGTTTATCCTTCAAGTTATTGGGCAGTATTGGAAAGAAAAATAGAAAAGCCATTTATAAGGTTTCAGTAAAAAAAATAGTAATAATTTCAGGTTGGAAGAGTTGTATCTGTGTGTGTGTGTGTGTGTGTGTGTGTGTGTGTGTGTGTATGTGTGTTTTCAGATTAGTGGTTACTAAATTTTCATCTAATAGAACAGGTGTATACTATGAGAGGGAGCATATTCCAATACCTAACTGCTAATAGGATTACTATTAAAAATTTTATCACTAAGCAAGTCATGGCTATGATCGCTAATGACACTAATTTTAATTGTTTTTCTTAAATATTTCTTAAATATTTGGCATATCTATCACTGGCTTGCAAGGAAGTTTTGGCAATTTAGAACAAGAAAATCCAAAGTGAATAGTCATGTTTAATTGGTATCTTATTTTAGAGACTTCTTTTCATTTTTAATTGCCTATATATAAAGCCAAACTTTCTTTAAGTAAAAGTGTTTAAAATTTGAAACATGACATTAAAATGACAATGAATAAATAAGTTGCAGTGATCTGTAAAATTCATAAGGTATTTCAGAAGTTTGTCAACGGAACAAGTATAAGTACCGTGGATTTGGAGAACAAACAGTGAAGTCAAGAAAATAGAGAAACATGAGTGCTTACAGCAGGGTGAGTTCCCAGGGATGTCTGGAGGGAAAGGGAATCAAACCACAGGTGAGAGACTTTAGTCCCAGAAAAATGGTGCTGCGTTCCCTTCACACAGCACAGGAGAGGAGAAGGGAAAACATACCTACTGATGTTGGGATTCTCCTTCATATTTAATTGACCCTGCTGTTATTATTAAGCTATTGTTAATTATTTCTTCACTCCTCCAAGCAAGAGCTATTGGTCACTGCCTCATGGCCAGACCCACTTTTTCTATAGCAGTATAGTCTAAGTAGTTGTTGACCTAATATGGAGAATTAAAGTCAAGTGTAAGATCTCATTGTATTTGGGATTTCTGATTCCCATATTGCCATTTCATTGCTTGTAAAATAAAATATGTAGCACTTAACCTCTCTTTGTGTATCTGTTTCTTTATGTGTCAAATAGGTATAATAATATTTATCTGTCTCACAAGGGTGTTTTAAAGATTAGTTAGTTAAGTGTGTGGAAGATAGAAAGGCTATATAAATATATAAATGCTAAATAGTCATACCCATTAAATGTCTTCCTTAAAATTATACAATCAAAGTTATTCCAGAGTAATTCATAATTAAAATGGAAAACAAGGCAAGGCCTTTGCTCTTTATCATTCAAGATGTCTTGGAGCTGATACATTTATATTTTCTCTTTTCTCAATCCTCTCTCTCTCTCACTCTACAATACCCACCTCCTCCTTGAATAAATACATGAGTAAATACTTCAACAACAATTTTTAACCTGAACCTCATCTAAGTGTCTTTGCTCGGCAGGTTTAAATCAGATAATTATGTTATCTTATGATATTTAACCTAGCTGAATGATGCCTTATTAAACTCTTCAAGAATTCCACAACATAGAATTTTATCATATTAAAAGTAATTGAAAGTGATTAAGGTAGCTATAATTAATGGCATATTATAGCAGCAATATGCAAAACTATTTCAAAGATAGTGGGAACAAATATGGGAAGAAATATTTTGTCATGTCCTGGGGTATTGAAAAATGAAAATGACTCCTCAAAATCTTATAAAAGATAATGACCACAAAAAAACAGTAGATTTTATATAGACTGGATTTTACAGAATGCTGATAAAACATAATCTGGCAATGCTAAGTAATTACTATCATTCTTTTTTATCATGACATTTTAGTAGTTGTCACAAAAATAATGGAATTTAAATTGCATTTCTGAAGTTGAGAAAGCACTAATATCTTGTCTATATTGATTTAGGTTTTTTTTGACGCTGTGTAAGTGAAAGGTAAAATTTTGAGGGAGAAAAACAGAGTACAGAGTCATTAGCAAAGAGACTGATGCTTCAAACTATAATTGAAAGTTAACTTACACACTAACAATGTTATCTGTTTCTCATATTGCTTTGTGTGAAACTTCAGTTTTTGTTGGATGGTTATCATGTTTGTTATGAGTTTTTAATTTTTTTGTTTGTTGTGTTTTTTTTATTAAAAAAATTTTTTTTTTAAGTTTATTTATTTTTGAGACAGAGAGAGACAGAGCATGAACGGGGGAGGGTCAGAGAGAGAGGGAGACACAGAATCGGAAGCAGGCTCCAGGCTCTGAGCCATCAGCCCAGAGCCCCACGCGGGGCTCGAACTCACAGACCGCGAGATCGTGACCTGAGCCGAAGTCGGATGCTCAACCGACTGAGCCACCCAGGCACCCCATTTGTTGTGTTTTAATAAGGCATAAAAGAAAAATAATGTTCAAAAATAGACTACCAAAAGAGCATACTGCATATCTACATAATGCAGATACCACGTTTTTTGTTTTTGTTTTAGTTTTAGTTTTTGTTTTTTGATAAGGGTAAGGTAAAGATATATATGTCTCTAAGGTTCAGGAAATCAGTTTAGGGTGTGTTTAGAATCAAAGTTTTCTGTTCCCTGCTTTTAGTTGGTCTATATGTATGTATATTTGGTCAAGATCAGATCTAGAAAATTCATGATTCCAGAAGACTGTTTAGTTTAAATAAAACATGGGTGCCTGGGTGGCTCAGTTGGTTAAGCATTCAACTTTGGCTCAGGTGAGAATCTCGTGGTTCGTGAGTTCGAGCCCTGGGTCATGCTCTGTGCTGATAGCTCAGAGCCTGGAGCCTGCTTCCGATTCTGTTTCTCCCTCTCACTTTGCCCCTCCTTCGCTCATGTTTTGTCTCTCTGTCTCTCAAAAATGAATAAATGTTAAAAAAAAAATTTAAAAAACCCAAAAAACCATAAGGTTATTTCTGCTGTTAACATATAGAATATCATGTATTTATGTTATGTGTGAAGTTACTTGACCTTAATTTGTCAAGCATTTACATCTTGGGCATTTTTCCAATATTTTGTGTTATATATGTATGTTTTTCTGTCAGAAATCCTACCCACTCCCTTGATTTGATACCCAAATCTCTCTCTCCATACAAAGCACTTTCCTGGGTCCTGACCTAAATTTGTACCCCTGTTTTTAATATTTCCACCGGTATACACAACTGACACCTTGAACAGTTCTGATTGTTTATCTGTAAGCAACAAAAACTAAATATGACAAAAGTATAAAAAAAGAAAGAAAAAAAGGGTATCACTTAATTCAAAGAATGGAAAAAAATCTGAAGAATCAGACTTGTAAAATATAGAAATCAAAGTAGTTCAGAGAATTGCTTTAAAATCCAGTTTACAGACTATTTTGGTGCGTGTTCTATGAGGACCTGCAAAACAACGTGTATTCTGCCATTACTGGGTGACTGCTATTTAAATATCAACTGGGTTGTGTTAACAATTTTGTTTAATATTATGCACGCTCACTGATTTTTGTCTATTTGCTTTATTAATTGTAGAATATAGGATATTGAAATATTAGCCTATAATTATAGACTTTTCTATTTCTCCTTGCAGTTTTATCTTCTTTTTCTTCATATTCTCAGAAACTCTGTTGTTACATGCATAAAGAGTTATGATGGTTAAGAGTTATGATTCGGGAGTGCCTGGCTAACTCAGTCAGTAGAGCATGTGACTCTTGATCTTGGGATTGTGTTCGAGGCCATTGTTAGATGTAGAGATTACTTAAAATAAAAATAAATAAATAATTTTATGATTGCAATGATATAGTAATACCTTTCTTTATTATAAAATGGCCTTTTTGTCTCTAATAATATTCTTTTCTCTGAAATCTACTTTCATATTAATATAGCCACTCTTTATTTAGAAAAATGTTACAATGATATATCATTTTACATCCCCTTATTTTAACCTAGTTGCATTTTTAATTTTTTTAATTTTTTTTTAATTTTTATTTTTTAACGTAGTTGTATTTTTATATTTATGTGGATTTCTTCTGGAAGCATATAGTAAATTATTTTTTATTCTAATCTATTTCTACTTCCTAATGGGGCCTTATTCCATTTACAGTTAATTTTTAATATAGTTGAAATTCAATAAACTATCTTTAAATAAACTTGTTTATTTTCTTTGTGTCTAACTTGTGTTTTTTTCTAAATTCTGAAACTAATTTAATAATTTTATATTCCATTTTATCTTCTTTATTGACTTATTAACTGCAAATCTTGGTTGTCTGTGTGTAATTGTTTCATTTAATATTTTTCACTATGCATCTTTAGCTTATCACAATAAGCTTTCAATGATGCTTTTTGCTCAACATTTCTTTAGGTGATATATTTCTTTTTTTAATTTTATTCTCATTTCATATTGAAACTTTTAAAGATTTTTCTACTTAAGTCTTTTTGTTGCACAAAAACTGGAGAAATTCTTATTTTTTAAAAGAAATATTTCCTTTCATAAAGATATCTTACTTGTCTTTGTCATGTTATAATCATTATGCTGCCTTCTTGTATCTATGATGAAGTATTTTTACACTTTTATGTTGTTTGCTTTCATATTATCCACTTCTCCCTACCGATGCCCACTGTGGTAGACTAATGACCCATTCCTCCCTTCCACAAAATGTCCACATCTTATCCCACCCAAACTTGCAGATATGTTACCTTGCATGGTAAAAGTGATGTGATTTAGTTAGGGATCTTAACATAGAAAGCTTATCCTGGATTATCGAGTAAACCCATTGTCATCACAAGGATCTTTATAAGAATGATGCAGAAGGGTCAGAGAGGCAAAGAAGCTGATGTGACAACAGACAGAGGGAGGGGAGGGAATGTGATAATGGAGGAACCATTAGAGAAATGCAGCTAGAAGCCAAGTAATGAGGGCAGCAACTCAAACATGCAAAAGACAAGGAACAGATCTTCCTCTAGAGATTCCCCAAGGAACATAATCTTTCAGGGGCACCTGGGTGGCTGAGTTGGTTAAGCGTTGGATTTCAGCTCAGGTCAAGATCTTGCAGTTCACGAGGTTGAGCCCCACATTGGGCTTGGGCTGACAGCTCAGAGCCTGAGATCTACTTCAGATTCTGTGTCTCCCTCTCTCTGTGACCCTTCTCCTCCGCCCCCATTCCCCCGCACTCTGTCTCTTTCTCTCTCAAAAATAAATAAACGTTAAAAACATTTTTTAAAAAAGAGCTACTTCAGATTTCTGACCTCAAGAACTGTAAGACAGCAAATTTTTACATTGTATTAAGTAACTAAGTTTGTGGTAATTTGTTACAGCTGCAATAGGAAACATATTTCCTCCTATGAATAAGCCCTTACCACTTTCTAAGAGTATAGTGGGTGGAGTGTGTTTGAAAATATATATTTAAACATTTGACCCTTCCAATTTAATCTCAGACTCAGTTGCTTCCATTTCTACCTTTCATTTCATAGACTGTGCTTAGGAATGTGTTGCAAAAAAGTGGGAAGTGCAAAGTATGATTGAACCAAAAACAGGCACAGTAGAGCCTAGATGATGGGTCTTCTCTCTTCCTTCCATAGTTTACAAGGCTGGTAACCTATTCACTCCACAAAGGTGTGAACAAATCTTAGCATTCTGAGAAGAGTGTTTTTGTACATTGGACAACTGTCTAATGAATCCTGGAAAATTTACTTACAACATTTACTTGTCCTCTACCTATTCCCTCATCATCCAATTTCCACAGAAAAACACATGTCATCTTCTTTTTTTCCCTTCAGTGCTTATCAATTCCAATTTCTGGTTGGAATAAAGTAAATTTGAGTTATGTGGACCATCTTTATGTTCCTCCACAGACTTCCTCTCAGCCTCAAGAACATGGTGTGTCTAGCACTGGGTGGGTGGGGAACACTTATGAAATGAAATTAATAGAAAGCTTTATCCTGTAGCATTTGCCCTATCATTTGTTTTAATATTAGCCACATAAATATATGGATATATATTTTACAAGGTAAGTTGTTACTTATTTTATTTTGTTTACCTTCTTAGGTTTTGTTAAATTTTTTGGTTCACACTACCTGTTAAAATACATTCTTTTTTTTTCCATTACTCTCATTAACTCATTTTTTAGTTTCTTGTATGTGTATAAATGGAGAGAGGACATTATATAATGCAAAATTGTATATAATTTTTTAAATAAAATTATTGTACAGAAATGAATATGTCCCTCACATAACTAAACTGCTGGATTATAAAGAAAATACACAAAAATTCTTTCTTTGCTATTTTACCAGCAAAATTCCTAACTTGGTATGCAGCAGGTGAATTAGGCAGCCAATATAGCATATGAATCCACCGCTTATTGAAAGGTTATGCTAAAAAGTGAGGTCCATTTTCGGATCTATAACCTACTTGAGGCTTTCAGTGGCTTTTCTTTTTCTGTTGTTGTTTTTTGTTTTTTGTTTTTGTTTTTGTTTTATGTGTTATTTTCTCTTTAGTGATCAAACACAAATCTAAATATACTCAGATTTGCTATTAGTCCAGAGACCATATAATTAGATGGAAATTATTTCTATTTTTCATGGATTAGTCTTATATTAAAATTTTAAGTTCAAGTTAATGTACACAACTCCTAATTTTTTCCCCTGTAATAAGTAAAGATATCTCCTCTGCCCCCACTCCTGGAATTCTGCAACTCTGAACTGATACAAAAAAAAAAAAAAAAAAGTAACCCTATGAAATGTTCTCCGAGTTCTTCCTTCCTGTCCTCACAGGAGTGTCTTAGCTTGTGGCATAAACCTCTACCAATATTATTATGATACTTCTGCACAGTCTCTCTCCTCCCTCCCCTCAGCCACTCCCCACCCTAGTCTTACTTTCTTCTTAGTGGTTATTGTGATTTGAAGTCTCAGCCTGGTTGCAGAAAGATAGAGTGAAGTGAAGAAAAGATGTGAGAAAGCATACTCTGCTCCTGTCACAGTGCAGCTCCTAAAGGAAAATGACAGTTACTCCTTTTTCTTGTTCGTATTGGCCTAAACACTATAATTCAGACACTAGTAGTAGTTAGTAGAACAGAGAAGCATATATACCTTTTCAATTAATGTTTATCTCTTCCTGAAAAGTTGAGGCATTCATAGAGTGAAGCTCGGGTTAATTTTTACTTCATGTTACTCTATTGTCATCTAATATACTGATAAGCCTCCTTTCACAGGACTCACTTACTTTTAGAAATCATTCAGGTACTATCTTCAAATAAATAGATCCTGCTTGTGAAATAATTAGTATTAGAAGGATTTTTGTAGTGAGTTTTATGCCCAAATGTGGGGCTCAAACTCACGACCCTGAGATCTACTAACTGAGCTAGCCAGGTGTCCCAGTATTAGAAAGATTTCTGATGAAACTATGAAATCCTACCATGTATACAAAAACCAAGCTCTGCCTAATTTAGGGAACTGCTGTATTCATTCTGACTTTATTTTTATTTGCTTTAAAATTATAATGTCTCTCTTGGGGTGCCTGGGTGGCTCAGTTGGTTAGGCGACCGACTTCGGCTCAGGTCATGATTTCGCAGTTTGTGAGTTAGAGCCCCGAGTCCGGCTCTGTGCTGACAGCTCAGAGCCTGGAGTCTACTTCAGATTCTGTGTCTCCCCCTCTCTCTACCCATCCCCTGTTCACGCTCTGTGTCTCTCTTTCTCTCAATAATAAATAAAAGTTAAAAAAAATTAAAAAAATTATAATGTCTCTCAGGTTCTTGGGTGGCTCAGTCAGTTCAGTGTCTGACTCTTGAGTTTAGCTCAGGTCATGATCTCCCAGTTGTGAGATCAAATCCCAAGTCAGGCTCTGCCCGGGGCATTGAGCCAGCTTAAGATTCTCTCTCTCCCTCTCTCTGCCCGTCCCTCCCTTTAAAAAAACAAAACAAAACAAAACAAACAAACAAACAAACAAAAAACAAAAAAGACTACAATGTTTCTCAAGGTACAATATGATGTTATAATTTTTGCATCACTTTTTTCTATAGCACATCAATAAAATAAACTACACATTTTCTCTAGGTTGCAGTTTCTTCATCTGTACCATGAATGACTTAAAAATGCCCTCTAGAGACATTTCCAGGTCTAAAATAGTGTGATGTTAATTATGAAAAAGTGTTTTCACCATACATGATCTTAAAAAAGAAACAAAAATCTGATCCATTCTTTAAAAACATTAAAACATATATATTTTTACTAATGAATAATAAATTTGCATTTTTATGTTAATTCAAACACATTGAAAGCATGTTTTAAAATTTAATAATAACTTAAAAAGAGATCTCTGCATAAATTAGAATCTTCTCATGGGTCTCATTAGGAAAAAAAAGTGATGAATTAAAAATTAATATTTTATAACATTATTAATACACATGCATCACTTAAGGCAGAGTGCCAAAGTAGGTTGTTTTTACTTACAAAATACCCTAGCAATAGATAAACATAAAAATGTAGCTTATGAAATTATTTGTGACCTGAAGCCTTAATCCAAAGGGGAAAAAAAGTCAATGAGATAACTAACCCTTACTCTTAATTTAAAACATTTATATGATTTTGGAGGTCAGAGTCAAAACTGAATTTTAGGGGACTAAAATCAAGGTGTTAGGAGGGCTGTTCTCACTCCAGAGTCTCTAGAAGATAATTCACTCACTGAGTTTCTGGTGAATGCAGGCATGCTTATTAAGTCCAACCTCTGTCTCCATGGTCACTTTGCTGACTTTTCTATGTCAAATCTCTCTCTGGCTACCTCTTGGAAAGATACTTGTGATTTCATTTAGGGCCCGTCTGGATAATCCAGGATAATCTCCTCAGCCTTAACATAATCACATCTGCAGAATCTTTTTTTTTTTTTTTTTTTTTTCCATATTAAGTAGCATTCACAGATTCTAGGGATAGAGACTTGGGAAGAAAGTATTTTCAGTATTTCAGCATCCATTTACTTTCATTGAAATCACAGTTTATTTTCATTAAACACAACACTAATTCATAATCCATAAAATGGTGACTCTGGATCTCCCAATCATTTGCTAGCTACACATGAGCCTGAGCTTCTTATACACTGAGAGAATGTTGACAGTTTGGCATTTTTTCCGTCACTATATTTTATGTAGTGCACATCCTTTATATAAAGTATTGAACTAAATTCTCCCTTGTGGCTTAAGGAATTGTTTTAGATCATAAGCTTTTAATGGGAAGAAACATAGAATATAGTGATTTAAAAGTAGTGAATACTTCAGTATGAGGCACAGAGTGACAGCCTATAAATATATTTCATTTATGATTTCATGGATAATGAACCACTCATGCCTCTTTGCAAATAAACAGGTGTAATATACAACAAGGCTGTCAGATCAGGAAACTCTTAACCACATGGCTGTAAATTGTTCAGAAGGTAAACTGTTTTCAGATCCTAACACAGTAAGAAAATGTCAGAGAAGATCACAGTAAAGTATGGAAGGAATTAACTAAGAAGTATGAGGTTTAACAATATAAACAACAAAAATTTAATTTGGAACTTTCCAGCCAGCGATTTAATAAGAAGCCATGAGAATCCTTGTTATAGCAATGTTATAATGAAATTTTAGCAATTCTAGCTTGAGAGAAAGGTAACCCATACATAGAATTACATTTTAATAGAACAAGTGTGGCTTGTTCTGAAATGTGACAGGCAGAGGGACCGGGCAGAGAAAGAGTTCACAAAACACAGGAGAAAAGAAACCAGATTAGAATTTCACCTGTCTTAGATTTATGTACTTCAAATAAAGCCACTTAGACTGGAGGAAGTAGTCCTGAGTACACACAGAAAGAAGTATGACCCTATAATAGATTATTTTTAAAAACACCCACACAGCTGAAAACTAAATGCATATGAAGTACACAACACTAAAAGCTTGTAAACCTAACTTTAAACAATTAAAAATGCATGTGTTATTTGTGTTTAAGAAAGTTTCTTCCTATCATATGACACCTCTAAGACTATAGAACTATGTTTTTTTTCTTATTTTTGAATCCCAGTAACTTGCACAGTGCATATCCTGTTTAATACATATTCGTAAACATAGTTTGGAATAGCTTTATTGATACATAATTCATATACCATTCAGTTCACCCCTATAATATGTATAATCTAATGATTTTTAGTATTTTATAGAGCTGTACAACCATCACATCAATTTCTATATTTCATCCTTCTCCAAAGAAATGCTGTGTCCTTAGCAAAACCTTGCAACACTTCCCGTCCTAGTAAAACAGAATCTACTTTTTGTGTCTGCAGATTTGCCATTCTCTGAGTTATTTCACTGAGCATAGTGCCCTTTTTATGTTCTTACTGGTCATTTGCCAAATATTCTGGGGAAATGTCTATTCAAATTCTTTGCCCACTTAACAATTTGATTGTCCTTTTATTATTGCGTTTTAAGTGTTCTTTTTATATTCCAGATACAAGTCCTTTTCAGATATGTGATTTGCAAATAATTAGTCCATTCTATGGGGTAACTGTTCTCTTTCTTTTTTTAATGTTTATTTATTTACTTTGAGAGAGAGAGGAAGAGAGAGAGAGAGCAAAAGAGGGGCAGAGAGAGAGGAAGAGAGAGAATCCCAAGCAGGCACCATGAAGTCAACACAGAGCCTGACTCGGGGCTCCATTTCATGAAGTTTGAGATCATGACCTGAACCAAAATTAAAAGTTGGATGCTTCAGCGAGTGAGTCACCCAGGCACCCCTTATGTGAATTATGTGAAAATGTGAATATTGGAATACTATGTAATATTCAGGAAATAAGAAACTTACTTGACCTCAAATTCCAAATCACTGATAATACTTTTGTTTATAATGTGTATTTTCAAAATTTCTGAATACATATATGATTTATGGAAAAGGAGGTATCTTAAAAAAATTTTTTTTACATGTATTTATTTTTTGAGAGATATAGAGAGACAGAGCACAAGTTGGGGAGGGGCAGAGAGAGAAGTAGACACAGAATCCGAAGCAAGCTCCAGGCTCTGAGCTGTCAGCACAGAGCCCCACACGGGGCTCAAACTCACAGACTGTGAGATCATGACCTGAGCCGAAGTCAGAGGCTTAACCCATGGAGCCACACAGGTGCCCCAAGAAGGTTATCTTAAATATAGTTTCTTCAAACTCGTTAACAAAGTTAACATAAGGTTTGTAAAGTTGTAGCATTTTTTTTCTTTGTGAAGTAGTTGTATAATTCACAATGAGACTATTGTATGATTTATTTATCCAAAATCTTAATATAAAATATCACACATTTAAAATCCACATTGTAATATACACATATCTGCATATATTTATCTTCATTTCAGTCACAGAAGTCCTAGAAACAGAACTGCAATATCAAATATTGGGAAAAATTTCAAAGTATACATTATCATACTGCTCACCAAAGATTATGGTGGTGAATAGTATTAAACATCTGAAACATATCAAATCACACTTATGTTTAAAATTCATAACATCAAGTGGGACCTTAGTCTAGCTACTAGTCCTTCCACACTTCCCTAATCAAGTGCTATGTAAAGGTCAGTACAGAAATCAATAGTTATCTTTTATAAAATGTGCCAATTTGACAAAATAATGTCATGAAAGATAATAATAAAAATGGATTTGTCTGTTGTATGCTTTTTATTTCATTCTCCAAATAATTTTTATGGTGTTTTAGATACTAGTGAGAAATTAGATATTTAGAGCAAAATGAACAAGCAAAATATTACACTTCACCATAGGTACTGTAAGAAGCACTGCTCTAATCCATTCCATTTTCTACTTTGTTAGAGACCATTTCATAGCTGCCCTTCTCTCCTCCATACTTTAGAACATCTTCCATATTTCTTACCATCAGCTAAAAACTTTGTTTCATATTTTGTTGGCAAAATACAAGGGGAAATCCACATAGCTTCTAACCCACCTCTCCCTCTCCTCCCACACAGACCTCTTCCACTCACTTCTAGTATCTGTGTACCTCCACTCTCCTTTACCTTTCATTATGACAGATAAATTGTCTATGGATCTAAAGACAACCCCTTCATTATCCTCCTTGTCTATAATTAAATGACTTCCACCAGTTTTATTGCTGCCACTTTGGTACAAATCAATATAATTTCTCCCTAATCTATTGCAAAATCCTCTTGAATGTTCTTTCGACCCCACTACAGAACAACCAGAGTGTCCCTTTTAAAAGGTAAGCCTGCCTCTGTCAGTGCTGTGCTGAAGCCTTCAAAAGCTCCTTGATTTCTTTCTTTCTTTTTTTCTTTCTTTCTTTCTCTTTCTTTCTTTCTTTCTTTCTTTCTTTCTTTCTTTTCCTTCTTTCTTTCTTTCTCTTTCTTTTCTTTTCTTTCTTTCTTTATTTCTCTTTCTTTCTTTCTTTTGTTCTTTCTTTCCTTCTTTCTTTTTTCTGCATCCACCTTCCTCTCTTTATTCCAGTCATACTTATCTGTATATCATTATTTTCTTTCTTTCTTCCTTTCTTCCTTCCATCTTTTCTTTCTTTCTTTTCTTTTCTTTTCTTTCTTTCTTTCTTTCTTTCTTTCTTTCTTTCTCTTTTGTTCTTTCTTTCCTTCTTTCTTTTTTCTGCATCCACCTTCCTCTCTTTATTCCAGTCATACTTATCTGTATATCATTCTTAGAACTCTGAAACCACAGATTAGAGTTCTGCCTAGGGCCATTTTCTCTCATATATTTCCAGAGCTCATTCCTTCTCCTTCTTCAGGTATCTGCTCACATGTCACTACGGAAAGGAATCCTTCACTGACCACTTTTTTAAAAATTGAAAATCTCAGCATTCCTAGTTCCTTTTCCTTGGTTTATTTTTCCCACATCACTATCAGGAGGGATTATATTTTACTTATTTTTTTCTTTGGTAAAGCCTTTCTCTGGAAGCAGGTGCCTGTTCTGTCCCATTACACAGCAAGACAGAGGGTAGTGCTCACATGACAACTGATGAAAATTGTATAGATATTCATTTTCTTTGTTTCTCAGTTGAGATATTTCTGGGATTTGTGCTCAAGAGTTTTATACTGCCCTAGACTTCCCTACAGGAATATATTCTCATTTAATTTCAGTGGTAACTTCCTTGATAATGTATCATTTATTTGTGTCCTTCCCTTCCCTGTCCTAATTATTCACTTCACTACTGGGGTTTCTAAGGATTGCATCTCACATAAAGCAAATGCACTTGAATCCTTGTTTTGATGTCTATATCTGGGGAAAATGAAAATAACACAATGTGTGAGATGTTTGTTGATATATATATGAAAGACTGAACTTGTAGAATACATAAATGTTCAGAGATATGAGATAATTCTGAACTTTTTTCCAAGGTAATGGTAACAATTTATATTCCCATTGTCAATACATAAGAGACCTGTGAATTCAAATCCTCTTAAGTCTTGATACTTGCGATATTTATGTATTTATTGCCACAGAAAGTGTGATGATGGCTTAGTGTTGTGGTCTTGATTTATATTTAACTTATCACCAATACTGTTGAACATAACTTTTTATCTTTGTTGGTCATATGTGGTTCCTCTTCTGTTAAATGTGTGTTCATATATTTGACTTTTTTCTATGGGTTATTTTTTTGGGGGGAGGGTACAAGTTCTTTACATATTCTTATGAATTGTGTACCTCAAAGTTTATAAATAATAATTAATTTTTTTAAGTTTTATTTATTTATTTTGAGAGAAAGAGAGAACATGAGCAGAGAGGGGCAGAGAAAGGGAAAGAGAGAATCCCAAGCAGGCTCCTTGCTGTCGGCACGGAGACCAATGAGGAGCTCAAACTCACGAACTGTGAGATCATGACCTGAGCTGAAATCCAGTGTCACACGCTTAACTAACTGAGCCACCCAGAGAGACAGAGTGGGAAGGGAGGAGGAAGAGAGAGACAGAGCGACAGAATCTGAAGCAGGCTCCAGGCTCTGAACTGTCAGCACAGAGCCCAATGCGGGACTTGAACTCATGAACTGTGAGACTGTAACCCAAGCTAAAGTCATGCCTAAGTGACTGAGCCTCTCAGGTACCCCAAAAATAGTATATTTTACTAGGGTCATATATATCTGTCAACTAAAGACAAATGGCCAAACTACACACCAGACCTGTTGAAGCATGGAGAGAGGAGCAGAAGCAGGTATAGATTTTCTCTTATCACCCATCCTATTCTGGAGC
Organism: Panthera uncia; assembly: GCF_023721935.1. Taxonomy (NCBI): domain Eukaryota; kingdom Metazoa; phylum Chordata; class Mammalia; order Carnivora; family Felidae; genus Panthera; species Panthera uncia. Next base: position 63,721,543 of record NW_026057577.1, read on the forward strand.
AGAGCCCAAACATTCAGCCAAGCTGGAGTATTTAGGCAGAATTATTAAGGAAGCACAATCTCCTGACCTGGAAATATCAGAAACTGAACTATAATGACAAAAACTTGGATCCAGCAGTATTCTTTCAGCTAAGCATACACAACCAATCCATACCTTGGTACAATTTGAGGGTTGGTGTACAATCTACATTGCAGATGTCTGACATGACAAGCCTGTGGCATCATACATGACTAAAAATCATAGTTTAGGTACCAACAGTCGGTCTTTGGGCATGGTCAGGAACTGAGGTCAATTTATATAAATAGGCACATGACTTCAACACTCTACCAAGATTGATGGTTTCCATGGAGTTACTTTCAGTCTCTTTGTTTATCCTTGCACCAATAACATAATTACATTAGTTACTCTGGTTTCATAAATATCTTAATATTAGAAATCCACCAACTTCTTAATCTTCATCAAAATTATATTGATCTTTCTTGGCATTTGCTTTTTCATTTACAAAGCAATAGCTTTATAATACGAGACAAATAAAATACAGGATTGTATGCTATCTGATACATTACATATAACATTTAATATGGATTAATATTGTTCCTATAAATGTTTAGACCACATGATTCATTCTTAACATTATCAAAGTCATCTAAATTAAATTACACATAAATTTTTACAAACATATTTATTATATGAAATATTTTATACGTGTTAGAAAGAATCACATAGCATGGAGAAACAGCAGAAAGGCAGGAAGTTACTAAAATATATTTCAATAAAAGATTTTGAAAATAATATTTGGGATTTTAGTTTTCTTTATAAAAGGATGATTCGCAGATTTACTATCAGCAAACCTGAGCCACTGTTCCTCCTAAAGCAATATTCCCAAAGAATGGTCAAAGGGAATTGGTGGAATATCCTAAAGGATCAAAAAATACTTGTTCTACCTTTGAGTCTTCGGCGGTAGATCAGGACTTTACTGAAAAAATATCCAAGACCTCAGTCCAAGTTTTTGTCAGACTTGGAGATGAAATACAGAATAAAATGATATCAAATAAGTTCTTATCAATGCTTCTACTATATGAATCACTGGAATGTTTAAACATCCTATTAGAATACCAACTATCAGTTCCATTTATAAGATAAATTAGTGTAGAAAACATAATTATCCAAACTTCCTGTCTTGGGACTAGGAATCACATTTCTTTCTCCATAAAAGCAGAGATTAAGCCTCATATCTTCTGTTATTCTATCATCTCTTCTGTCCAATCACCAGTCACAATATGGTGATAATTTTGTTCAATCTAAGCACCATTTATTTTTTGTCATTTCTATAGATTTCTTTGTTATAGTAGTGAACTATTAAAAAGCAATCTATTCTCTGCACCAAAAATGAGAACATGAATGTGTGTGTGTGTGTTTGTGTGTGTGTGTGTGTCTGTGTGTGTAACTCAAGGATTACTTGAAAACTTATAAGAATCTATAGTAGTTTATTTTAAGCATTGCACCATTTTATTGAAGTCACACAATTAATCAAAATTTTATCTGCCAGATGAATGCCATTATTCATCAACTTTATATGTGAAGCAGAATGAAACTTATCTCCACAGGGGTAACTAAATTTATCACAATACAAAATAACATTCTAACTCTGGTATCTCCAGATAGCACACATCATCACAATAGGAATTAACATTAGAAATTTTCTTTTCTAAGGGAGTTTTTATTTATTTCTTTTGTTTTTGCATAATTCTGGTGTGACTCTCAAGACCCATAGCTTGAGCAAGATAGCATCCTACATGGTGAGCAGAAATGCCAGGTCATATAGGTTTTTAAGATGCTGTGTCTTCCCTCTAATTCATCGTATGTTACAATACAATAGTTGCATGCTAATGATAAAAACAAATCCAGGACAGATTTAAAGCATCACATGTTTTGTCAGTGTACAGAAATCAGTTGTATTTCTATACACCAATAACAAAGCAGCAGAAAGAGAAATCAAGGGATCAATTTCATTTACAATTACACCAGAAAACATAAATTATCTAGGAACAAACCAAACCAAAAAGGTGAAAATCTATACACTGAAAACTATAGAAAGTTTATGAAAGAAATTGAAGAAGACACCAAAAAAAAGAAAAAATGGAAAAACATTACATGCTCATGGATTGGAAGAACAAATATTTTTAAAATATTGATACTACCCAAAGCAATCTACATATTCAATGCAATTCTTATCAAAATAACACCAGCATTCTTCAAGAGCTAGAACAAACAATACTAAAATTTGTATGGAAATAGAAAAGACCCCGAATAGTCAAAGTAATGTTGAAAAAGAAAACCAAAGCTAGAGGCATCACAATTCGGGACTTCAAGCTATATTACAGACTATATTATCTGTAATTATCAAGAGAGTATGGTAGTGGTACAAAAAAAAGATACCTAGATCAATGGAACAGAATAGAGAACCCAGAAAAAGACCCACAAAGACATGGCTAACTAATTTTTGACAAAGCAGGAAAGACTATCCAATAAACAAAACAAAACAAAACAGTGTCTTCAGCAAATGATGTTGGGAAAATTGGACAGCAACACGCAGAAGAATGAAACTGGACCACTTTCTTCAACATACACAAAAATAAACTTAAAATTGATGAAAGATTTAAATGTAAGACAGGAAACCATCAAAATCTTGCAGTATAAAACAGGTAACAATAACAACCTCTTTGACCTCAGCCACAGCAACTTCTTACTTGACATGTCCCTGGAGGCAAGGGAAATAAAAGCAAAAATGAACTATTGGGACCTCATCAAGATAAAAACCTTCTTTACAGCAAAGGAAACAATCAGCAAAACTAAAAGGCAACTGACAGATTGGGAAAAGACATTTGCAAATGATATATCAGATAAAGGGTGAGTGTCTAAAATTTATAAAGAACTTATCAAACTCAACACCCAAAAAACAAATAATCCATTGAAGAAATGGGCAAAAGACATGAATAGACACTCTTCCAAGGAGAACATCCAGATGGCTAACAGACACATGAAAAGATGCTCAACATTTCATCAGGGAAACACAAATCAAAACCAAAATGAGAGACCAGCTCACACCTGTCAGAATGGCTAAAACAAACAACTCAGGCAGCAACAGATATTGGCAAAGATGCAGAGAAAGAGGAACCCTTCTGCACTGCTGGTGGGAATGCAAACTGGTGCAGCTATTCTAGGAAAACTGTATCAAGGTTCCTCAAAAAAACTAAAAATAAAACTACCCTAAGACTCAAAAATTTCACTACTAGGCATTTATCCAAAGGGTACAGAAATGCTAATTCAAAGGGGCACGTTATCTCAATGTTTATGGCAGCACTATTGACAACAGCCAAAGTATGGAAAAAGCCCAAATGTCCATCAACTGATGAACGGATAAAAAGATGGGGATACACACACACACACACACACACACACACACACACATACATATATATAATGGAATAATTGAATATTACTCAGGAAAAAGAATGAAATCTTGTCATTTGTAACAATGTGGATGGCACTATAGTGTAGTATGCTAAGCAAAATAAGTTAGAGAAAGACAAATATGATTTCACTCATATGTGGAATTTAAGAAACAAAACAGATGAATATAGGGGAAGGGAGGCAAATATAAGGTAAAAAGAGAGAGAAAGACAAACCCAAGAGACTAAAGTACTGAGAACAAACTGAGGGTTGCTGGTGGGATGTTGGGTGGGTGGATGGGCTAAATGGACAATGAACATTAAGGATACACTTGGGATGAGCACTGGGTGTTATATATCAATGATGAATCATTAAAAGCTATTCCTGAAATCATTAAAAAAATAAAAATGAAGAATAAAATAAAGTATCACTTGTTTCTGATCAAAATCATTAAAATTTCTTCTTCCATTGACCAGTATAAATATGAAAAACTTATGGTATATGGCATGTAAATATTTTAATATATAATGTACACTATATATAAACTTCTATATAAAAATGTATGTATATATATACATATATGTAACATATATTATTGCATTTGTTAAAAACCATAAGCAAAATAATGTATTCATTTTTCACTCTATTCTCACATAATTATATTAAGATAAATATTTTATTTACTTTAAATGTTATAAATACATAAACTAAAATATTTGTTATGTATTACCTTCTGCATCAGATAAAGATGCTCTTACATACTGTTAATATATGCCTTTCAAGTATATCTGAATCATACACATTTTGTTAGCAAATTATTATTTATGATGATAATATAAATTATAATCTTCACCAAAAGGTGTAAAATTATTTATTTCCCTACATGTCTGAATACATTGACTATAATCTGCCTACAGTTGTACATTTATTTTATTATTATGCTGTGAGTAAGGAGGAAAGAGAAATGAAAGAAGGTAAAGGGGCAGGAAACAGAAATATTATTGAATTTTAAGAGTGAAAATGTTAACATTTATTGTAGAATTTGTAAAAAGGATGAAAAAAATGAAAATCTATATTAAGATTCTGTGTTAATGGTACAAGGATAGAAAAGTAAACCAATGGAAAATAGTAGAGACCATTATCAGGACAACAGAGAAAATGAAGGTTAGATTGGATTGAAAAGGCAGTCACTAAGTAGGAATAACAGACACAGATAAATCAAGATGCAAGTTTACAGGGAATAATATTTTTCCCAAGGACATGCTGCAATTGTAAGCTATTATTACAGTCTCCTTTTTTGAATGATAAATACATTCTTAGTCACAGTGGGAGTATGTTCTCTAAAATCATTGAGTATCAGAAAACTCAATGTTATATTCAATGTTATATTCATAAAAATAAAATATCCCACTTTTGCTTTGAGGATCTAAGTCATTCTGGCACAGAGAAGCATCCATAACTTAAAAACTCAATTCAGAGTTTCAGATAAAAAGTCTCTGGGTACATTTACAACTGTATTAATGTTGTAGATTATGATGAAACAGATTCCTGGGTCTATTATGTATTTCATAATCAATATTAACTTCTTTACCCAGACCACTGTTTTTTTTTTTTTTTAGGCTTCATACCCTATTTTATTTAAAATCCCCTAAATTTTATCATTTCTCTAGGTCTTATGACTCTGTCTTTTCCTTTGTTTGATGGGATGTTCCACCACTCCTCTGCTGTGCACTCAGCTTTTATGCCATGGGTCAATAAACCCGATTTGTCAGGCTACAGATTTATACCTGATGGTTTTATGTTTCTTTGGCTAAAACACTGTATGTGTATGGCTCCATGTCTTATTAAAGGTAACTCTAACATTGTTGGAAAAGAATAATTTTTCAGTTACTATGGCTGGATCAATTGGATATTCACATGGGAAAAAAAAATTAGTCTGGACCTTTACCTTACATCTCACAAAATTCTGTTCCAAATAGGACAGAATTAAATGTGAAATATAAAACAATGGTCTTCAAAAGGAAAATTAAAAACAATGGATTACCATCACTAATATAGCTTTCTTAAACAAGGCATAAAAATAGCTGTAAGATAAAATATTAACAACTTGGGGTTCATTAGAAGTTAAAACTTCAGTTTATCAAAATACAACATTTAAAGAGTTGAAAAGCAAGCCACAGACTTGAAGATGATATTTTAATGCACATAACCAGAAAAAGAAGTGGCATCTAGAATATAAGAACAATAACCAAAAGTCCTGCAGATAAATAAAAAAAGATGACCCAATAAAGTTCTCATGATTTAATGGGCAATTAAAAGAAAAAGATTTCCAAATAGACAATAAGGATGTTAAAATGTCCCCAAAATTATTATTCATTATAAAATTTCAAAATTTCATTTAAAAATTCAAAGAGATCCAAGCATTGGTAGAGCAATGCCACAGAAGCTGCACTGGTCTTCAGTACTGCTATGCAGGCAAGCCAGGTGAGTTGTTGATGCCGCATGTCTTGCTTCCAGTCTCATAAAAGTTTACACTTTCCTGACCTTCCTGTGCCTTGGGTCTCTAAGGGTTTATTAGCTGGTTGCTGATATGCAGTTGGAGCTCCTGTGAAGCTCTTCTGTCTCCAGAGATATAATTGCCATTGGCAGACCATTTGTGTCCTTATAGTGGTGGTTCTGACATTGTTAGATCACTGATTCCCTATCTACATGGACAGAATCATTTAAATAACCACAAAAAAATTCCCTCAATCCAGTCCTTTACAGTGTCATTTCAAACAAACTGTAGAGCAGCAGCTTGTAAACTGCTGCTTATGAATGTGCCTTGAGAAAGAGGATCATCAGGAATCGCCAAAAATAGGAAACCAACACTGGAGGGACACTTAAAAAAGACACAGTGGGTTACATAGAGAGAGATGCTAACGTGAAAATGGTGCTATCATCAGCAAGGCTGTGCAAAGGTCATGTGCCCACAGTCTTGGGAACTAGGTAAAAACAAGCAAACAGGTATATAGAAAATGATGATGAAGAGGAGAACTGATGTTATTAAGAGGAATAGAAAGAACAGCTGAAATACTGCAAACTGGTTAAAAAATTATCAGCATAACTTTTGAAATCAAAATATGTAACAAAGAAACATGTAATCTATTACTTATCTATGTCCTTTTCTATATATTCCCTAGAGAGAGTATGCAACATTACACCATGACTATAATCAACTGGAACAAAATATACTTTTGGGCAGTTTTAAAAATCTTTATACTTGCTTTTTGAAATATGCCATGATAGCCTCATTTTATAGTCACTATATGTGGTATACAGATGTTTCCATAAAATATTTTATCTCTAAGTTTAGGGGTGTATTTTTTGTATTATTCATGTATAACACTATATCTACCACGAAAAGAAACACAATAGATACACTTCTAATAAAATAGCTAAAACTAAACAAAAAGAAAACTAAAAAATACCTATTATTGGCTAGAATATAGAAAGTTATGAATAACTTTCATAAATTGGTGGTGGGTACAGTTTGGTGCTACCTATTGGCATTCCCATTTTGGAAAGTTACTTTGCTGCAATCCCTCTCTCTGGTACATACCTAACAGAAATGTAAGTACGTTCCCCAAAAGACATAGTTAAAATTATTAATAAAAGCACAACCAATAATGGCCAAATACTGAAAATAATCCAAATGTTGTTCATAAATTTTAAGAGTGATAATTAAGATTTATTTATACAATGGATTCTTGTAGAGCAGAGATAACTTTTTCTTTAAGAGGTTAGATAGTAAATTTGTTAACTTTATGGACAATACTGTCTCTACTGAAGTCACACAACTCTACTGTTGTAGCATGAATGCAGTCAGAGACAACATGTAAACAGATGAGCCTGGAAGTGTTCAATAAAACTTTATTTATAAAAATAGTCAGTGGTTTAGCGTTGGCTCTAAGGCCACAGTTTGTTGACTCCTGTTCTACAACAATGAAAAATAATGCATAACTTCTATGTGCAACAATGTGAAAAAATATTTAGGGAAATAAGTGAGACACAAAAGAGTACCATATGAATGATTCCAATCACATAAACCTCAAGAAAGGAGGCAAAACTTCTTGGGAATTGAAGTCAGGATGTTCTTGGTTCACTTTAAGTTGAAGTGATCAAGAGGGGACAGAAGAACTTACATGAGAAATGTCAATGTTATCTTGCTTCATATGACTGATTATTAAATAAGAATAATCATTCAGAATTTTATAATTTCTTCAATTTTATTTATATATGCTATATTTTAGTGAAAATTTCCCTTTATTACAGCATGTTCCTCAAGAATAAATATTTGTACCCATTTATTCAATTATTATTTTACATTCCACTGAAATTTATAATTATATACATTTACTGAAAATCTTATTCTTTGGTATCTTATATTTGATTTTATTATTAAGAATGGGGCCTTTTTCTTACATGATGTTATGTGTGTATGTGTTTGGAAAAACTGTAACTTTTTAAATGTTTATTATTTATCTTGAGAGAGAGAGAGCATGAGTAGGGGAGCAGTAGAGAAAGAGGGAGAGAGAGAATCTCAAGCAGGCCCGGCAGCATCAGCACAGGGCCTGATGCAGGGCTCAATCCAATGAACCATGAAATCCTGACCTGAACTGAAACCAAGAGTCAAATAATCGACTGAGCCAACCAGGCACCACAAAGCAATAGCTTTTACAATATGTTTTACAATGTAACAGCCTACTGAACTCTCTCCAGATATTTTGGGGGTGAGAATTGTATTTTGTTTAGTTTGATCTATTGTTTCTCTTTTGTTTGATTCATTCTTTCTATGAAAAGGTGGCATCAAGTTTTACATAGTCTTAATTTTTGCCAATATTTTAACAATGTTCTTCCTTTAGAATTACTGCAATGGAAATTAGTTATACCTTGTTCTAGTGGTATACAACAAACCCTCTCACAACCTAAGGGCTTAAAACAACATTTATAATATCTAACAATTTTGTGAATCAGGAATTAGGCCTGGCCTCAGCTGGAAGATTAATTAGCAGTTCCAAATAATGATGTATATTGTCACTCGGTGACACTAAGCTGGGAACTGACAAGGTCTGAAGGATACAAGTTGTTTTCACTGATATGTCTAGTGTATTGACATAGATGGCCAGAAGTCTGGGTGTTATTGGATCTTCTCTCTCTCTCCATGTTATCTCAGAGCATTTCAACATGGTTTTGTAATAGGGTAGTTGTACTTCTTCCATGGTGGTTTAGGGCTCTCAGAATGTGAAAGGTGATAGTCTTTTAAAGGAACTCTTATACACTTTTGGTGGGAATGTAAACTGTTTCCAACTGTGGAAACAGTATGGAAGTCTATCAAAAAATTAAAAATAGACATACTATGTGATCTAATAATTCCACTAGGGGATATTTACCCAAAGAGAACAAAAACATTAATTCAGGAGGATACAACCACTATGTTTGTTGCAGCATTATTTACAACAGCCAAGATATGGAAGCAACCTAAGGGCAATCATACCATGGAATGTTACAGCCATAAAAAAAAGGATGAGGTCATGTTATGTGAGAAAACATGGATAGACCTAGAAGATACTATGTGGAGTGAAATAAGTTAGACTGAGAAATAAAAATCTCATATGATTTAACTCATATGTGGAATCTAAAAAGAAACAAATAAGCAAACAAAGCAGAATCGGGCCTGTAAACATATAGAACAAACTGACGGCTGCCAGAGGGATGGGGGTGGGCAGGTCGGGGACACACATAACAGGTGAAGGCGAGTGGAGATACAGGCTTCCAGTTATAGAATGAAAGTGTTGTGGGAATAAAGGGCATAGCATAAAGAATAGAGTCAATAATATTGTAATAGTGTTGTATGATGTCAGAAGGTACCTACACTCGTGAGCATAGAATAACGTTTAAACTTGTCAAATCACTGTTTTGTGCATGTAAAACTAATGTAACATTGTGTGTCAACTATACTCAGATAAAAAATTAATAAATTTTTTAAAAGAATAAAATAAAATAAATAAAATATAAAAGGCATATTTTCACTTTCACCATATTGTAGTAGTCAAAACACTCATACACTAGCCCAAATTTAAGATGAAGAGAAACAAACCTCACATTGTAAAGGGAGAAATGCCAAAAAATCTGCAAACAGGAAAATCCATCAGAAATTTTATTTCTTCACAAGTCTTTCACATTTTCCTCCCATGATAAATATTATGAGACATACTTTTGAAACACATAAAGGTTTATTTTCTAGCTTAAAAGTAGGCAAACTTTTTCATAAAGGACCAGGGAGTGACTATGTTAAGCTTGTAAGCCATACAACCTGTCACAATTATTCAACTGCTGTTGGAACACAACAGTCATAGATGGTATATAAATAAATGGGTTCAGCTAGTTCTATTACTTACAAAAATACATGGCTAGCCCAAGGGCCATAATTTGCCAATTCCTGGTGTAGCCACCAGGTTCTATATTTTTTTGATGTCTTAAAAAAAGATGATTCTCAGAGATTATTTTGCTGGGAAAGACTGGGGATTTGTAAGAGTTTTATTTTTAAACCTATTAAGCCTTGGCTCATTTTTTCCCCAAAGTCTTTTAAAGAAAACAGTTACTTTTATTAATTCAAATTTTTCCTTTCAAATTTTATCATGAGCAACTAGAAGAAGTTAGTTGGCACAGTATGTATTTTAATTAAGAATACCATCCCCCAGTCTGACTCGTGAGCCCAATAAGTACCCTTTCTCTGTTCCACATCATTACAAGTAACAGTGTTGACAAACACTTTGAACTATGCTTTGAACTATAGCATATGTAACCTTGTTACCCTTCCCAATAACAGCACCCTCACTGCTATTCACAACCTCACCAACAATCTCTCTTTGGCCCTTCCATTTTTCCCTAATACTCTACTCAAGAATTTTTGAACATTTACTAACAGCCTCCTTGAGAATCTTCCAGTTTTTATGTCTATCCTGTCCTAAGATAATCTCACATCCTTTAGCTTTTCGTAACGACAATACACAACTTTTGATTCCATATTCTATCACTGTTAGATTTCACTGAATAACAAACTACCTCAAAATCTAGTACCTTAAAACCACCAAACATTTTAATATAGCTCATGATTTTTCTTGGTTGGAAATTGGGACATGGCTCTGCTGAGTGATTCTTCCGTTCCATTTGGAGTCAACTCATGTCACCAGGTTGCCGCTATTCGGAGGGCAGCTAGACTGCTCTGGAAAATATATGGTGGCTTCATTTGCATGCCTGGCATCTTGGCATATGTATAACCTGACATCTGGGCAGAGGTGGATATAAGACTTGACTTTAGCTAGACCACTTTTGCTCTTTCCAAATAGTTTCAGGGACTCTATATATGGCCTATTTCTCTTTTTTTCCCCAAAATGATTGATGGATGATTGGTCAGTTCCATTCTTTTATTTGTTCTAATTATGTGGTACAGTATTGTCATGTATATTTTTTGTTTATTTTTTATTTTGTTGTCAAATTTTAGTTACTTAACATATTGGTTTGAGGAGTAGAATTTAGTGATTCATCACTTACATATACCACCCAATGCTCAACATAACAAGTGTTTTCTCAAAATATTTACTTTGTATTTAGAAAAATACTTGTCACTTCTATCACTCTTCTTTGACACATGCATCTCTGATCATTTAGTATGATTGTTTTTATTTATTCTATGGACCACAGAGAATAAAACACTCATAAACTATTTCACCAGAGTTGTGTGTTTATGGATGATGGCAGTGGTGGCACAATTTAGATTTTATGAAGTTAAATCTATATTCAGTTCTTTTTATAAAGTCTGAAAGAAGGAGATAAATAATTAATATAATATTAAAATCTATTATTCTTTATAAACCACCTAAAATATGTGGGGTCTAGAGAATATGGTCCATTTGCCAGTCTACTGCCTTAATGACTCAGTGCACAAGCAAATATATGCCTGGAGCAAAGAAGTGGTGTTGAGAGCTAAATCACTTTAGAGAGTAGACTGGTTATGATTGAAATTAGGAAGGAAGAATGACTTGTTGTAGCCCCTGAAACTGAACGGTAGGATCAGGGGAAATGAATCTTAACTATGAAATGCCTAGGGACTTTTAATAAAATTACCTCTAATATTCAAATTTTTATTTATTCTTATCCTGAAATAACCCCTTAAATTCCCTAAAACCTCTAGTGCATTATACTATAATATATTGACATGCGAACCAGAACTATCAAAGCATTAATTTGTGATTCAAGTTGTATTCTTCCTGTGTTTATCTTAGGCAGACCTATTTAACCATTCTTGAATTATCTTCTTAAATCTTATTACCCACCTGTTAAAAGTTAATATCTTCTTGCAACTGATTTGTAAAACAATAGATATAAAATCAGATATAAGCTGTTAGCCAATGAATATGACATATGTTGAGCAATTATTTAGGACAATTGTCATCTATAAAAAAGCAAAGATCAAATCTAATAAAGCTGCAACTTTTTTAAAAAATGAGAGTTTCAGATGAGAACGCAAGTGGTGAAAATGGAGTAATTTATTCCATAATGTGCAACATTAAATTAAAATTAACATCATCTCTATATATCCTCATAAAGGAATTTGCTATGATTTGTAAGAAGACTTACATTTGGTGCCTAAGATTAAAATTTCATCAATATGTCTCTCATTTTACATAATTCAGGAAATTGAAATTTTTAGAAAAGGCTTAGCTATTTGTCTTCTTGTGGAAGTTCAGCAAAAGCTTACTGATTAATACATCTGTACAGCAGCCAGCCAATGGGGGGCCTCTGATAAATCTGATTATTACTGTATCAAATAAATGGCTCATTTATCAGCCTTTGTATACCCTGGATGTCCGTGCACATGTTGGAGAAAGATAATCACACAGTGCTTGGAACAAACAAATTGGTCCATTTTCGCTAGTTTTGTAATAAGAAAAAAAAAAAAAACTGGATAGGACAGATCAAGGGTTCTCAGTTAAAAGGAATTTCATTTTGAAACCAGTTAGGAAAAAGCCCAGGAAACAGACTCTGTAAAGCTTAATGTTATGAGTAGAAATTAAGTATATATTTTAAAATTAAATCATGCTAACATGCTTTAAATTGATTTCCTCATTTTCAGTAAGTTCTTATGCTGAACATATTCATGCCTCAATAATAATTTCTTCAAAGATAAATAACCTGTATTAAAAGGTTTTATGTTATTGTGCTATGTCTCAGAATCAAGGGTTTCTGTCTCTTCCACCAACTGACAAACTCTAAATTTGAGAAAATTAAAAAAATGTACATATTTATATATGTTTGTTTTTTTATCTATCATCTATCTAACTATATAGAATTTGAAAGAAATATATTAAAAGAAGTGGCATTATTTGCCTTTCTATTCACACATATGATAAAGCAGTGTATTATATAAAATATTTTTGAAAGAACTGTGGGGTTTGTTTAGTATTCATGTATTATATGTAATAAAACAAGCATAAATATTCATACAAAGAATAATTTAATGTCGAATTACAATGCCTTGAATTTGCCAAAAGTTAATGTTCCTAAATTTGAAAGTTAACTTTTATGTTAATTTCTACCAATCAATTCTTGCCCAGTGTTTTTCAGATAAGAGAAAATAAAATACTGAAGAATTGATACTCAGATCACATGAAATAGTGACATAATTCAGTTACACGGAGGTGATGAATTCCAAACGATATAGTGAAAAGCACAACATAAATGTAACGCAGGGAATTGAATCTAATAACACACATGCACATTTGTCTTTATTGAGGCAAACTCTTGAATTCAAAATGGTGACATCCAAATTGTTAATATATATTTCACAAGACTCAGGATTGTTAATATGCAAGCATAAATCAAAGTAATCACATTATGAAATTTTCTTCTATTAAATAATAAAAAAAATTGTTTTAACTTTATAGAGAGTATGCAGATTTCCATCCTTAAATCAGCATTTAACTTTGGAAATTATCCTTTATGTAAATAAGTACTATACATCTACTACTTTGATATAAGCAATATTCTGTATACGTTAATGTCCCTTTCAGGTTTTTATATACCTTTATATTATTACTGTTATTATTATTATAGAAATAATGTATCTGTGTATATTAAAATATGAATGTCTATGTATAGACATATGTTGAGATATGTAATTTCTCAACACATATAGTTAATCTGAGGACCAGACTGCTGACAGTGGCTCCATTCTCTGACTCAGAGATATTAGGATGGATGAAATAAAACTTTCACGCTGTGTTCTATATATTTCTTTATGTTCAATTCTTGTATTATTCATATACTACATATGCAATTGAGTAAATTCTGAAAAAATTTTTTGAATGCCTAGTTTTCTCATGTAGATTGCAATATGGAAATAAAATTATGTTGCCATCTTTGTAATGTTTAAACTGAATCTATGACATCGTTTTATCTCCTATGATTCTCTTATTCTGTTTCAGATTTTTTTGATCCCTTGACGTTAGTATTTTTTTGTATACCTAAAATGTGCCATTTGTAATCCTAAATCCCAGTAGCCTTCTGCCCTTTGTCCTCAATAGATCACTTTCAAGTGATTGTAAGAATTATTGTCACATTCTTTCAGAATGAACTGGTTACTTCTTGTTCTTCAAGTCAGTAATCTCATTATAAAAAATTACAGTTACCAAATAGCTAGCTTCCTAAGGCTTTCTACAAATTCTCTTATCATTATACTTGTTTTTTAGCTCCAATAAGTATTTATAAAATCTATTTCATAAATTTATCTCAACTACATGGAACTATATGCTAAATCACTCTCTAAAATAACATGTCCGGGCGCCTGGGTGGCGCAGTCCGTTAAGCGTCTGACTTCAGCCAGGTCACGATCTCGCGGTCCGTGAGTTCGAGCCCCGCGTCAGGCTCTGGGCTGATGGCTCGGAGCCTGGAGCCTGTTTCCGATTCTGTGTCTCCCTCTCTCTCTGCCCCTCCCCCGTTCATGCTCTGTCTCTCTCTGTCCCAAAAATAAAAACATAAATAAATAAATAAATAAATAAATAAATAAAATAACATGTCAAATAACTGAAGAGTATTTTTCAGGAGGCAAAGATATTTCTAAAGCATTCATAGTTATGTAACTCATGGAAGACATTCAGAATTTATCAGCAGTCATAATTACATTAATAATGTTTTCAACATACCATTTCCTTTATGTTGTTATGAATTTCCAAAATTCACAGATCTTGAGATAAGATTTCCATATGAACTATCTCATACTATATTGTTTTCCTAGTTTTATAATCCATAATTCACAAGAAATCATTTAACTATTTGAACCTAAACTAATACATTTCAAGTCAGAGTCACAGTTTCAATTCCTGTTATTGAGGAATAGATGTAATTTTTGATGGACTAAGAGGAGGGAAAATAAAGGACTCCAAGATAATGATTAAAAAACATATATGTATGTATGTGCACGTGTGTGAATGTCTTGTTTTGTGTATATGTATCTATGTTTATATGTTCATTTTCATTCAAATCATGTTCAGTACAAAGAGACACCAAGACAAATTTGTGTAAATTGACTGCTAGTAATGTGAACAAGAACATTAATGGTATTTGAGTCATTAAACTCATAAAAGTGACAGTGAATATTACAATTCTGAAAAGAAATTTAAACTCGTTATTACAATCACACATACAAATTCCCAAGGTATTAAGATTAAGCAGTTCTATCATTAAAAAAGTATAACAGGGGCGCCTGGGTGGCTCAGTCGGTTGAGCGTCCGACTTCGGCTCAGGTCATGATCTCGCAGTCCGTGAGTTTAAGCCCCGCGTCGAGCTTTGTGCTGACCGCTCAGAGCCTGGAGCCTGTTTCAGATTCTGTGTCTCCCTCTCTCTCTGACCCTCCCCCATTCATGCTCTGTCTCTCTCTGTCTCAAAAATAAATAAACATTAAAAAAAATTAAAAAAGAAAAAAGTATAACAGATGTTGAACCTGGGTGGATCAGTCAGTTGAGTGGCCAACTCTTACGATAGTGGCATTGATCCCTATGTTGGGTTCTGTACTGAGTATTGAGCCTGCTTAAGATTTTCTTTCTCTATCCCTGTACTCTTTATTCCCACTCATGCTCTCTCTCTCTAAAATAATTAATAATAATAGTAATAAATCTATCATAAATGTAAGATTAAGACATGGGAATGAAAAAAAATAAAAAATATATATACTACAACTCAAGAAATGAAATAATTAAGCAGTCAAGCAATATCCTTTTAACTTGGTGACTACAAATTATGTGGCTTAACATTTATCTGTAGGATCAAAAGAATGAAGTTTCTCAGAACAACATGCTTCCTTCTTTCAAGACATAATGGTCTATTACAGGGATTGCCAAAGTTTACATTAATGTAAATCCTAAAATAATTTTGAAAAAGATACACACTTTGTCATATTTTGTTTAATGGCATATCATTTGTATGCAACAAACTTTAAAATGTACAGTTGGGTGAGTTTTGCCAGATGTAAACACTTATGAAGCCACCAAAACAAAACAGAACATTTCTGTCACCCCATAGCTTTCTCAAGCTCCTTTATAGTCAAACCCATCACTGGCTTCAGACAGCCTTTTTGTCACTATCTTCTCAGATTTACAAAAAACGTGTATAATCATATGGTATGCACTGCTTTATGTTTAGCTTCCTCTATCAGGATGATTTTGAAAGTTATACCTGTTGCATGTATCAACAGTCTGCTCCTTTTTGTTGCTGAGAATAGTGTTCTATTGCATGGATGCATTACATTTTGTTGGTTCATTCATCTGCTGATTAAACTTTTAGATTGTTCCCAAGTTTTAGTTACTAAAAGTAAAACTGATGTGAACACTTTGGTACTTTTTTTGTCTAGACATGTCTTTTATTTTCCTTTTTTGGGGAAAAAGATATGTAGGAGAGAGAAGTCTCCATCTCTAGGTAAGTGGATGTTTCACTCTCTAGGAGGTACACTGTTTTCCAATGTAGCTATACACTTTCTATGTTCTTGCCAAAAATGTTCTCAAAATGTACTACTAACAGTCTTTTCATTTTAAACTTTCTCTATGATATCTAGCTGTATCAACTTATGGTTTTAATTTGCTTTTCCTTTATAACTAATAATGTGAGCATTTTCATGTGTTTATTACCCAATCTAACATCCCCTTTTGTTAACTATTGTTAATGTTTGTTAACTGTATCATTTATTAACATAAATTGTAACTAAAATTTTATGCCTATTCCTGGGGAGTGAAAGGGTCAAGTTTTTTTCACAGAAAACATTCCAAAAAATCAATTTAGATATCCTTCCCTCCAGGAGCCTGAGCCTACTTCTCCTCCTTTTGAGCACTGGCTGGATTTAGTAACCCACTTCAAACAAACAGTGTGCAGTAAGACAGGCGGGGAGCACCCAGTAACTATTACACAGTAAAAATTGGGAAAATGCTGTCTTAACCTCAAGTGTTTGAGGTTAACATCATTTGTGATAAATAGTGTTGATATGGGGTGCCTGGGTGGCTCAGTCGTTAAGCAGCCGACTTCGGCTCAGGTCATGATCTCACAGTCCGTGAGTTCAAGCCCCACATCGGGCTCTGTGCTGACAGCTCAGAGACTGGAGCCTGCTTCCGATTCTGTGTCTCCCTCTCTCTCTGACCCTCCCTCATTCATGCTCTGTCTCTCTCTGTCTCAAAAATAAATAAACATTAAAAAAATTAAAAAAAAATAGTGTTGATATGAAGTATCCCATAATATGATGCAATGAAATACACTATGATCCAGTAACTCCACTATTGGATATATACCCAAACTAATGAAAACACTAATTCAAACTTATATGCATCCCTATGTTTTTTGCAGCATTATTTACAATAGTCAAGATATAGAATCAACCTAAGTGTCTATCCATAGACAAATGGATATAGAAGTTGTAGTACACAACACACACACACACACACACACACACACACACACGCACACACACACACGCATGAATATTATGCAGCAATGAAAAAGGATGAGACTGCCATTTAAGACAACATGGATGGACCTATAGGGTGTTATGCTAAGTAAAATAAGTCAGACCAAGAAAGACATATATCATATGGTTTCACCCGTATGTGAAATCTTAAAAAAAAATCGGGGTGCCTGGGTGGCGCAGTCGGTTAAGCGTCCGACTTCAGACAGGTCACGATCTCATGGTCCGTGAGTTCGAGCCCCGCGTCAGGCTCTGGGCTGATGGCTCAGAGCCTGGAGCCTGTTTCCGATTCTGTGTCTCCCTCTCTCTCTGTCCCTCCCCCGTTCATGCTCTGTCTCTCTCTGTCCCAAAAATCAATAAACGTTAAAAAAATAAATAAATAAATAAATAAATAAATAAATAAATAAACAAATGGAAAGCAGCATCAGACCTATAAATACAGAGGAGAAACTGATAGTTTCCAGAGAGGAGGTAATGAGGGGATGGGAAAAATGTGTGAAGGGGAGTGAGAAATTCAGGTTTCCAGTTATGGAATGAGTAAGTCACAGGAATAAAATACACAGCATAAGGAACACAGTCAATGATATCATAATAGTATTACATGGTGACAGATGATAGCTACACTTGTGGAAAACATAGCATTATGTACAAACTTGTTGCATCACTATGTAGTACACCTGAACTAACGTAACACTGTGTGACAACTACACTTAAATAAAAGAAAAACAGAAAAAGAAAAAGAAAGCACTTCCCCTTTGTGGTATTCTTCCCCAAACCCAAAGTCCCAGTCTACTCATGAGAAAACATGAGTTTTCTAAATTGAGGGACATTCTACACAATACCCTATATTCTATATAAAAGTGGTAAGGTCATGAAGATCAAGGAAAGAGTAAGCAACTGATTAAGAATAAGAGTAAGCAAAGAGTAAGGAGACTAAAACGATAAAGAGTCATGGTACCTAAATTCAACATGGTATCCTGGATTGTATCATAGAACAGAAATAAGGACGTTAGCAGAAAAAACTGGTGAAGTCCAAATAGAATATGTACTTGAGGTAATAATTTAGTACCAATAGTAATTTCTTAGATTTTCAATATCTCATTACCATATAAAATGTTAATATTAAGGGAAACTGAGGAAAAGAACAGAAACTCTCTGCTATCTTTGTAACTCTTCTCTAAATGTGAAATTACATCAATATGACAATATTTTTAAAAATCTTATGACCATTTTAGATTTTCTGTATTTTTTTTTAGGTTTTAAGAGTTCTTTGCATAATCTTAGTGCAAGTCTTCTTCAGTCATATATATATCTCATTAACTCAACCTTTTCTTTTTAAAGTTGCAATTTGTGCATGGCACCTGAGTGGCACAATTGGTTAAGTGTCCAACTTTGGCTCAGGTCATGATCTCATGGCTCGTGAGTTTGAGTCCCATGTCGGGCTTGGTGCTGACAGCTCAGACCCTGGATCCGCTTTGGATTCTGTGTCTCCCTCTCTCTCAACGTCCCCCACTAACACTCTGTCTCTCTTCTCTTCCTCTCAAAAATAAATACACATTAAAGAAAAAAAATCAAGTTGTAATTTGTTAGGTTTCATTATTAAAATATGTGAGGGGGCAAAATTATTTTAAATATGTACTTTCTAGAGAATTGTAAATATTTTTATTATGATATAAAATTCTTTTATAACCTTTATATATATATATATAATACATATAAAGTATATATATATATATATATATATATATATATATATATATATACTTTCCATAAATAGCAGTTAAAGAACCTGATTATCCATTTTAAAAGTACAGAGAGAAGTTTATATTAAGATTTTTTTTTAATGTTTAATTATTTTTGAGAGACAGAGTGAGTGGGGGGTAGGGGGCAGAGACAGAGGGAGACACAGAATCCGAAGCAGGCTGCAGCACAGAGCCTGACGCAGGGCTCGAACTCACTAACCGAGAGGTCATGACCTGAGCTGAAGTCGGACGCTTAACCGACTGAGCCACCCAAGCGCCCCATAAATTAAGATTTTTTTAAACTTCTTTTTTAAAAATGTTTTCTTTTAATTTTTGTTCAACGTTTATTTATTTTTGAGAGACAGAGCATGAGTGGGAAGGGGCGGGGTGGGGGGGGACACAGAATCCAAAGCAGGATCCAGGCTCTGAGCTGTCAGCACAGACCCCAATTCGAGGCTTGAACCCATGAACCATGAGATCATGACCTGAACCAAAGTCAGCCACTTAACTGACTGAGCCACCTAGGTGTCCCTAAACTTTCTTTTTTAACTTAACTTTTATCATGTGCTTTCTCCACAGTTTATACAATAGTAATATGTGCAAATTTTCATTAAACACCACATTACTTTTTTCAATGAAACTACTATCTGAATTAAATGAATTTTTTTTTAAATTTTCAAAGACATAGTTACTAGAAATTGTTCTTGAACTGTGATATAAAAGTATCAGTGCTATGATTTTTAAAACATAAATACATTATACATTAAATAATTATAAAATATAAAAGTGTAATATTATTGGAAAACACCTCTTAATGAGCTATACAGTTTTACAGGGTTCCGGATTCAGCTTTAACTCACTCTTTCATTCTTTCTTCCTTTCTTTCTTTCTTATGTTATAAATGCTGACAGTTATTTTCTATAAATTTATTGATGAGAATGTAATTTTAGTTGAAAATATTTTTATTATTTTATATATATAACAAAACACTCAAAAATTTAGAGGCTTAAAGAACAGCAATGTGTTTTTCCCATTCTGTAGGTTAACCAGGGAATTCTGCTTCATGTGGTATCAGCTAAGGTGATAAGATGTTTAGAAGGCCCAAAGTTCTCATTCAAGAGTTTGGCAGAGTCTGTAATAACTAGGACTTAAGCTGAGGCTGCCAGTTGGGGTCTCATTTCTCTTCCACATAAGCCTCCTTAGGTGGCTGTTTATACTTTCTTCTGTTATGGTAGCATCCCAAGCTGTAAAGGAAAAACCTGCACATGTCTTAATGCCTAACTTTAGAAGGTGTACAGCCTCATGTCAGATCCAGGGTATTCTACTACTTAAAAGAGGATAAAAAGCCAACACAGGAATTTGATCAAACAGATGAACAACTGACTTCATTTCTTGATGTGGGATTGAAAGTCACATTGGAAAGAACATGATGTATGGGAAATACTGTTGGTCGTCCTTGGAATCACAAACTACCATGCCAAATGTCATGCAATTCTTTCTATGTGTGCATAGAACGGAAGTCACGTGAATATAAAAGGAGAGGTCAGCCACCCGCAAGCCAATAAGCCCTTACAGAAACTAAAGTTACTGACACCGTGGTCTTGAACTTCTAGCCTCCAAAGCTGAAAAATTAAATTTCAGTTGTTTGAGCCACCCAGTCTGGTATTATGTAATGGAAGTCCTAGCTAAATAATACCTTTACAAAGAACAGCCCTGAGAGAATTTATTCTATAATGCACAGACTCAGTATACCCTACAGAGTCAAAATTGTTTTGAAACAACTGCTTATAAGCACTTTCATAAAATTAAACAGATACACGCACACACTCTCACACAAAGTCCACATTAAGTGTGCACATGCCAGGGGACTCGTTACATCATTGGCTTCTGAAAACAAGAGCACAGGCTTAGTCATCAGGCAGTTCATTAAAGTTCATTAAGCTGCTTTCTCAACTATGGATAGAAAGTCTCCCGAATTTTAAGTTTGTATGTTCACACGCATGTTGCTCATCATGAAGAAGAACAGTAATGTGCTCATTAATTCAAGTAATCATTCCCCAAATACCAATCATATGAAGGCACTAAGGGGACAATAAGGATCCATGCTGCAAGGTATCACACAGTCTGATGTACGGTTAGAAGGCAGGACCAAAATAATAGTAATGCAAGGAAGACTAAGAAAAATTGTCTAAAAAGAGCAATTATGAATACTTGCACTGCTGATAAAGAGTTATTGGGTGTTATCCTTGTGCTTTGTAAAAATTATCTTAGTTATGTGTTAGCACTTATAACGCCATGTTTAAAAAACACTATGAACACTTGTTTTACTTAAACAGTAAGTGATGTCATTTTGTCACTTTGTCAGATTTATTGGCTTTGGAAATGTGTGTCTCTTCTCTAGACAAAATGAAAGAAGTAGTTGAGAATTTTTCTTTTTATGTTCTTGTGCTGAAAGTTAAATTGTGTTGCCATTTATTTATGTTACCAAACAAAATCTTGATTTATTTAATAAATACAATGTTACCTTATTGAAAGAAATAGGCTTTTAAGGGGCAAAGTGTGTACTCTTACTTATTTTAAAAACATAATTAGTCTATCAAATTTTCTAAAATGATGGAATATTTTTTCTATTTTATTCATTTTTAGTGTTATGTAATTTATTTCACTGCCATATATACCCATTTTGTGAAGATATTATACATATACATATAGTAAATAATTGTAATTATTGATTAAAATAATTATGTAATCATTGAATTACACATACCTAACAACTTTTCAGTTGGCAGCGATAAAATAATATAATACTGAAAGGATAAAAATGCCTGTGACCTAATCTTACTTTCTTAACTTCCATTGTGTAGTCACATCATTGTACATTGTATTTGATAAAAGAGGAAACGAAACTAATCACTATTAAACACTTTCTAAATTATGTTATGTTACTACGATTTCAAGAGCATGTATAATTTTTTTGTTAATTGATCAAAGGGTCCGTAGGTAAAATATACATAATAATAATAATTCAGAAGAATTTCAAGAGGCAAAACATACTTGGGCTTTTAATATCCAAATTGACTTTCAATATTAATAAAATACAGTTCTCCTTTAGATTAGTAGATTTTACACCTTTTATTTCAAAGCAAATACTTTCTGGTTCCACTAGAGAAGAATGGAAATGAGAAGTGTAAAGATTTGAAGCTAGTGTTGATTAACATTGCAACTTTCTTTCAAGACGATTTAAGTAGCATGATGTTAGTCTCAGAGGAAAAAATCAGGGTTCTGAAAATGTAACTCCTGCCATAGATTCCAACAGCCTCGTCTACAAATCCCTTCTCTGCAGTATATTTGAAAATATCAACAGAATAACAAGCAGAGAACATCTATAAACATTAAAGACTTTCATTCAACATGTATTAGCTGTTATCTATTTCACAAATACTCTGCCAGGTACTCAGCCTCTAACTGTGAATAAAGCACTCATTGTATCAAAGAATCAAATATTTCAGAAGCACTTAGCTGTGGGATCTCACCTGCTTTCATGACTAAGGATAAAATCTGAAGGCAAAGTACAAATTGGCAAGGGGAAAGAAAGGAGTAGGAGGGTGTTCCTAGGTGAACAAGGGCAAATCCCAGAGGCAAAAACAAAGAAAACAGGCTGGACAGTATTAAATATAGGAATAACTCAGAAGGCTCAAGGATATGGTGAAAAGACTAGTGGTAAAAATGAAGCTGGAGAAGTAAGTTGAAAAAAAGTCAAGTAATCACTGTGTTAAATTTTAAATTTTATCCTAAGATTGAGTCATGGGATTTTTTTTTTCAGGTAAGGAAGTACATGTTCCAATTTAAAATTATCACAGCGGCTAGAAAAGTTAAAATGTATTGGGTTAGGGAAAGAACAGAAGCAGGGAGAAGATCCAGGAGGTTCATACAGAAATTTAATAGTATCTTTTTTGTTGATATAAGATATAATTTTAAGAGGGACCAGACTTAAGAGACTTCTAGGTTGTTATGTCAAAAGGATATGTTAAGTTATTATAAGTGGAATGAGTGAAAAAGAAAAATCAAATACGTTTCCAAGTTTGTGGCTTGGGAACCTGGATAGATTTCAGACTAAGTGATTGATCATAATCACTTGTACCATTGAAATATGAGCACCTCTCCAAATCTTCCAGACTCTAGTGCCTGTGTTCTATCCAGGATATCCCTACACTGCCTTTTTACATTTTATTTATATACTTTCATTTGAAGTCAAATGAGAATGGAGACATAGTGTCTTAACTGGCAAACATTTGTTAAGCTCTATTTATGTGTGTGGAAAATACTGTGTTAGATATTCTCTGTAGGTAAGTCTATTGGGGAGAGGGGTAGATGATTGATAGACAGATAGATAGATAGATAGATAGATACATACATACATACATACATACATGTATGTCTATGTGGGTGAGTTCCCATCATCAATAAGCTCAATAGCTTAAAGACATGAGGTATATGCAAGAAAAACGGTAACCCTATTGGGAACAAAGTTATGAAAGTTCATAGAAAGTAAAAAATGCTCTAACTACAAGGTCCACATAAGATTCCTTCTCCATCAAAGACCAAAGTAGGTCAATCAAAATAGGGAAAGGAGAGAAACTGTTTTAAGAAAGCACTGAAGCATAGCTGTAGACAAATGGGAAACAGCAGCAGTAGATAGACCATTCTGACAAATAGTTATAAGGGCAAAAGCTTTAGGACAACTCTAAATCTAAGAAAATAGAAAACATGTTTCTGAAAATAGTGACTGCAGTTTTTCTATCTAAAAAAATCTAATTTCCTTACAGAGGCAAAGGCTGCTGTATTTTTCTTTTCATACCTATAGTTATTAATCTTTCTCAATAATTGTATATTTAAATATGGACAATATGTATACATGGCTGTACATATAAATCTATCATGAAAATCCAATATAGCGAAATGTACAGTTAGAGATAGCATATGTAAGCAAAAGGAACATCAAATGTTTAACCTCTCAGTATGATTCCTTAATTTAGTATTTTGGTGAAATTTAAGCATTCTGACTTAACTATATCAGCAAATCAATAAATCATCTTTGGTTAGTATCATGATTCATCTCTTAAACCTTATCAGTGAGACAACATAAAAAATGTCTGTTGACCTTGATTTCTTAACTCATTTCCAACATCGTTGCTTATTTTGTAGAACAAATTCACTGTGTATCTGGATTGAAAAAAAAATAAATTAAATTTGAATACACCTAAACTATATAGGATAGGAGATATCTTATTTACTTTTATAAATTCCCTGTGTTTCCTGCAGTATATTTCATGTAACAGGATATGTATGTATCTATATACATACATGTATACATACATATATACATACATGTATCCATCTCTCTCTTTATATATATATATATATATATATATATATATATATGTGTGTGTGTGTGTGTATACATATCTATCTATATCTATATTTATATCTATATCTATACTCTTTCAGTTCTAGGAAAAGTTTAATCCTGATAGATCTAAAGGAATAAAGTTACAGCCACAAAATGATGATAATATAATATAGCAATAATAACTACACAGTGCCAGTTATTTTATATGTGACCATTTATAAAATTCTAATAATGGTCTTATAAAGAAGGGGATATTATTGCACCATTTAGTAGATGCTGAAGCTAAAGCTTCGTGAGAAACAACCATCTCCTTAAAATAATACAGACAGTAATGGTGGTGATATATCTTATCTTTGGAGTTTATCTGTCCTCTATAGACAAACGCATAGAGAAAAAGAAGCCCAACACAGACCTAGTGGGGAATCCCAAATCCTTATGCCTATTTCAGGAGATGGTGGCAAAAACCACCAGCAGTTGTGACAGAGAGGGCCTGAACCTCTTGACTCCTGCTTTATAACTAATCCTAGTAAGTGGTCTGATATGCTTACAGTGACAGCAGCAAAGTCTCAGTACCTGCTTCTCCACATTTGGGGCACTTACATGTGGTCTGACTCATAAGCAGCAGCACAACAGTGAAGCATCTGGCTATTCCAGCCTCTGATACATAACCTGAAAGGAACCAGAAAAGTTGGGAGTAGAGGGGTAGGGAGTAGTGTCCTATATATTCATGTCTACAAGAGCAGCAAAGCTCCACGTCTCCCTAATTTCCACCCAGTGGCTTCAGGAGACCTAGGCCCAGTAACTTCTGTGCCACCCGCTCCAAGAATAAAACAGACCAGAAAATTACTGCAAGGGCTCTGAAAACTAAACTGTCATTGAAACTGAAATCCACAAAAGTAGACCAACAATCAAAAGCTAAATCCAAAAAGGGTAACTGCCTGCTAAAGCAATCCAGTTAGGTTTAAGATTAAGACAGAATTGAAAGTCTCCTATCATAATAACCAAGATATTCGGGATATAATTAAATATCACCTGTTCATACCAAGAACCAGGCACAGAATAATTTAAATGATAAAAGACAATCAACAGATGTCAACACCAAGATAAATGAGATGTTGGGATTGTCTGACAGGTATTTTAAGTAGCTGTCACTAAAATATTTAATGGAATAGTATTCAGCCAAGAAAAAAAGGAAATCCTGCCATTTGTGACAATATGGATGGAGTCTGAGGGCATTATGCTAAATGAAATAAGTCAGAGAGAGCCAAATACAGTATGATATTACTTTTATGAAGAATCTGAAAAAAACAGAATTCATCATCTCTTAGGTATATTGGAATATTATGCATATGGAATATTATTAACCATAAAAAACCCAGAAAATCTTTTCCATTTGCAACAACATAAATGGATCTTGAGGGCATCATTCTAAGGGAAACAAGTCAGCCAGAGAAAGACAAATACCAGACCTCACTTATATGTGAAATCTAAAAACAAACAAAAAAATAAAATGAAAACAGAAAACAACAACAATAACAAAAAACCCTCATAGATACAGAGAAAAGACTGGAGGTTGCCAGAGGCAAGGGGTGTGGGGGTTGGCAAAATGTGTGAAGGAAATCAAAAGTTACACACTTCTAATTATAAAATAAGTAAGTCATGGGAAGGTAATATATAGCATGATGACTATAGTTAAAAACACTCTTATTGTATATATGAAAGTTAAGAGAATAGATTTTTTTATTAAATATAATTTATTGTCAGATTGGTTTCCATACAACACCCAGTGCTCATCCCAACCGGTGCCCTCCTCAATGCCCATCACCCACTTTCCCCTCCCTCCCCCCCCATCAACCCTCAGTTTGTTCTCAGTATTTAAGAGCCTCTTATAGTTTGCCTCCCTCCCTCCCTCCCTGTAATTTTTTTCCCACTTCCCCTCCCCCATAGTTCTCTGTTGAGTTTCTCAGGATCCACATATGAATGAAAACATATGGTATCTGTGTTTCTCTGCCTGACTTATTTCACTTAGCATAACACTCTCCAGTTCCATCCACGTTGCTACAAAGGGCCAGATTTCATTCTTCCTCATTGCCAAGTAGTATTCCATTATATATATAAACCACAGTTTCTTTATCCATTCGTCAGTTGATGGACATTTAGGCTCTTTCCATAATTTGGTTATTGTTGAAAATGCTGCTATAAACATTGGGGTATAAGTGCCCCTAAGCATCAGCACTCCTGTATCCCTTGGGTAAATTCCTAGCAGTGCTATTGCTGGGTCATAGGGGAGATCTATTTTTAATTTTTTGAGAAACCTCCACACTGTTTTCCAGAGTGTCTGCACCAGTTTGCATTCCCACGAATAGTGCAAGAGGGTTCCTGTATGTCCACATCCTCGCCAGCATCTATAGTCTCCTGATTTTTTTCATTTTATCCACTCTGACCAGTGTGAGGCAGTATCTCAGTGTGGTTTTGATTTGTATTTTCC
This sequence comes from Panthera uncia, assembly GCF_023721935.1. Classification (NCBI taxonomy): domain Eukaryota; kingdom Metazoa; phylum Chordata; class Mammalia; order Carnivora; family Felidae; genus Panthera; species Panthera uncia. The sequence goes on from NW_026057577.1 coordinate 63,748,683, forward strand.
TGATGAGGAGTGACGTTGAGCATCTTTTCATGTCATTAAGAGAATACATTTTAAAAGTTCTTATCATGAGGTGCCTGGGTGGCTCAGTCAGTTAAGCGTCCGACTTGGCTCAGGTCATGATCTCATGGTTCATGGGTTTGAGCCCCCCATCAGGCTCCATGCTGATGCTATAGAGCCTGCTTCGGATCCTCTGTCCCCCTCTCTCTCAGCCCGTTCTCCAGAGTGCCCCACTCCTCTCTGTCCCTCTGTCCCCTTCCTCTCTCTGTACCTCCTCTCTCTCTCTCTCTCAAAAATAAATATTTTTTTTAAAGTTCTCATCACAAGTAAAAAATACTTGTAACTATGTGTGGTATATAATGTCAACTAGACTCATCATGGTGATTATTTCACAAAATACGTGTACATCAAATCATTATGTTATACATCTGAAACTAGTATATATCAATTACATATATCTCAATAAAAGAAAACTATAATGAGATATCACTGTACACCTATCAAAATGACTAAAGTAAAACTTTTAAATGGTGATAATAAGATGTTATCTTTTTTATATTCGTGTGAAGACACTGGGTCACTAATATAATGCTAGTAAAAAAGTAAAATGGTAAAGTTACCCTGCATGTTCCTTTTAAAACTACAAATAGTCTTTCCATACATGTTAATTAGGGTTCTGCAGAGAAGCAGAACCAACAGAATATACTGGCATGGTTCATATGATAGTCTTGAAACAGAGTTTCTCCATGTTGAGGCAACTCACATTTTGAAGAGCAATTTCTTAAAGTTAACTGAATGTAGATCTTAAACCATATTTATAAAATGCCTTCAATAACACCTAAATCAGTCTTTGATTAAACAACTGGGTACTACAACTAGCCAAAGTGCTACATAAAGCTAAACCTCATACCTTATTACATACCAGCAACTACATTATTAGACATATATACCAGAGATATGAAAACTTACTTTCACCTAGCAATCCGTATATCAATGTTCATAAGCATCTTGATTTCATAGCCAAAATCTAGAAAACTATCTAAATATCCTTCAAAGGATGAATGGTTAAATAAACAGCAGTATATCCATATGAAATATTTATAAAAAAAGGAACAAACTATTAATACAACAAGTCAGATAAACCTCAAAGAAAGAATTCCTTGTAAAATAACCCAATCTCAAAAGGATACATGCTGTATGATTCTGGTACTGCAAGGGCATTTGTGGTAATGGTCGAGTTAATTACCTTGATTGTGGCTATGGTTCCACGAGGCTACATATGATAAAAATTGCACAGACATACACACAAACTGGTGAAATCAGAAAAATCTTCATGGGTTGTGCTCATGTTAATTTTTTGTGTTTTATATTTTACTATGGTTATGTACAATGTTAGCACTGGAGGAGGCTGGGTGAAGTTTACACAGGAAATCTCTATACATTTATTTGTACCTTCCTGTGAATCTGTATTTCAAGATAACAAGTTTTCTTCAAAAAATCAAGACAGACTAATAAGCAAAAAATTAACATAAACAGCGGATTTATGGCCATTCTTCATTAGGTTATTTCATCAGTGTTGTTCACTTACATAAAAGATAAGCTCTCAAACTTTTTGTTTAAATAAGAAATCTAGGGGCTCCTGGTGGTTCAGTTGGTTAAGCGACTGACTTCAGCTCAGGTCATGATCTCATAGCTCATGAGTTCAAGCCCCATGTTGGGCTCTGTGCTGACAGCTCAGAGACTGGAGCCTGCGTTAGATTCTGTGTTTCCCTCTCTCTCTGCCCCTCCCCCACTCATTCTCTCTCTCTCTCTCTCTCTCTCTCTCTCTCTCTCTCTCAAAAATCTCTCTCTCTATCTCTATCTCAAAAATAAATAAACATTAAAAAATTTAAAAATAAATAAGAAATCTAGCAATCTGTTTTAGACATGAAATTTCCCTCCCTATGTACGTATCCTTCCAAGAAAAAAAAAAACAAAACTTGATTCCTAGAAGTGGGGAGTGATATTAGAAGACAGACTCCAAATATGAGTTTTTTCAGGGTAGGCATCAGCTCCAGGGGATTGTTTTGCCAAATGTCTGACTTCTTCCAAGAAAGCACTTATCCAGTGACTGAGTGAGGCAGCAGAACAGAAGCCAGCAAGTTTGAGGACTATTCTCCCCAGAGCTCCTTGTAAGTTGGATGAGTATTTGTTGGGTCTAAATCACAGTTCAATACCTCCCTCTGCCTAATCCTGTTTCCTTCTTCTTTTTACTAATATTAGTCTCTGATAAACATTTTGCCATTCCCACTCTGATAAGAAATTACCTATACGTGAAGACTGGAGTAACTGCTGCTTAAATTAGGGAAAGTGCACTAAATGAAATATTGTGCAATTAACTAAGGTGATGTTTTTGAAAAAGTTTTTAATTACTTAGTTAATATTTATTTTATAATGTTAAATAAAATCACTATGGATATTGAATTTTTAAGATGATTTCAATATGTGAATGTATATACACCAATCATAAAAATAATATCTATGTCTGATTATGTATTATTTCATTCTAGTTGCTGTTTTATGGATTTGTATAAATCTTCTGTAATAATCACGGATTGTTCTTATAATTAAAAAAAACTAGTTACCAAATGATCAAAAACTGTATAAGAATGCCAAACTAAGGAAGAAAGTTAATTTTCACTCAAATTAAAACTTAATTGGAAGTCAGTCTTTGTCTGTGAATCAAGTTGATTTTATTTTATTTCTATTCTTCCCTTGCATTCAAAGTTTTACCAGAAAAATTCTTCATAGATGAGTTTAATTGTTAAGCATATAGTGCTTGTACCTAACTTAAGTAATGATCACACATGAAAGTAGAGATTATCTCCTTTTTAGGGCTGCAATTTCTCCCATTTGAAAGAGAAATTTTATCCATAATTGCTATAAGTATAAAGAGATGTTTCCAGTATCAATTTTAGAAAAATTTAGAAGGTAACTCTTGGGTCAACTATTCTAAATGGTGGATTATTACCTTTATTGATAGCTTGAAATGAAATTCAGGGGTAATTGTAACACATCATGGTCTCATTTGGATTTGCTATGAAAGTTTTAATTATAAAACTGATTAAATAACACAATTCCTTTAGTGGATCATTTAGCATTATACCCACTTCTAACCTTTTCATTCTAGATTTTCCTAGATAACAATGAAATAAACAAAGCATAAATGTACAAAATGGTAATATGCTTGATTATCATTTTTCTACTTTTTTACAAATAACTTTTTCTGCATAAAAAACCTTTACCCTGTCCTAAAATGGGAGTATTTTGATGTTTGGTAAAGACATTTGTTGCAGATTAAAAAGAGTGAATAACTATGTATATTTAAATGTTAAATGCCACATTAAGTATGGGAAAATTTTTAACATGGAAAATTGTGAGAAATTTTCCTAAAGAAGACCTTCGTACTATATAAGCATTATATAATATATATCATATATCATATAACACATACATATATTTCCATGCATTTGTATAGTCTTTGTATTGCCCAAATATTTTATACATCGACTCCTTACTTTCACAGGTTACACAAACTTATAGGAGAAAAACACACATTTAAATGACATATTACAGGGGCGCCTGGGTGACTCAGTCGGTTGAGCATCCGACTTCAGCTCAGGTCACGATCTCACGGTTTGTGAGTTCGAGCCCCTCGTCAGGCTCTGGGCTGATGGCTCAGAGCCTGGAGCCTGCTTCCGATTCTGTGTCTCCCTCTCTCTCTGCCCCTCCCCCACTCATGCTCTGTCTCTCTCTCTCTCTCTCAAAAATAAATAAACATTAAAAAAAAATTTAAATGACATATTACAATGGTAGTGAAAATTATCTTTGCTTTTGAGTCTCCATTGAATAGAATCTAGTTATCTTTCTTTCCAGCAGAGTGCCAATGCTTCCTTTTTTTCTGGCAATTATTCTATTCTTGATGACTCTGCTTTTCTTTCCCCTTCCTTCCAGATATATGAAATTTTGCCTACAGTTTCCTTGCTTCTTAGCATTGAGAGAATTTGTTTTTATGTCAGGAAAATAAAGAGAACCTGATTCTAAAATCTCTCCAAAAGGCACATAAAAGGTGATTATTTCAATCTCTTTGGGTTCCAGTAGGTATTTCCACTGGATTGCATAAAAGGACATTTCAGGTGGTAACACACTGCTCTACATTTAAAAGAATGTTTCTGTGACCATATATAAGACACTATTACTCATTTCTAACTCTGAGCAGTTTCCTCTTTTGCAGAGTGTTATTTCAGATATTAGAATGGCACATTATTCTAAAATCTTGACCCAGTGTTCTAAGGACAACAGTCAATAAAGGGTAATTTCAATATTTCTCAAACAAGGCATCTTCTGATGATATGATATGGTAAACAAATCTTCTGCATAGACCTAGAAATTCAGAGTACTTCCTTAGACTATGGCTAAGCACACAATGACCTGACCAATAATACAGTAATATAGAAAAGACAGAGAGTAATTATTTTAATATACAGGAATGAAAACTAAGCCTATAATATAAAATATTGCATATTTAATCTTATTTAATCCCACAAATAATTCTTTAAATTTATTAATAATATCAACATTTGTAAAGTTTATTTATTTATTTGTGAGGGAGAGAGAGAGAGAGAATTCCCAACAGGCTCTGCACTATCAGGAACTGTGAGATCATGACCTGAGCCAACACTGAGCCAGATGCTTAACCCACTAAGCCACCCAGGTGCCCCAATAATATCCACATTTGACAAATAAGCTTATTGAATCTCTGGACTATTATCATTTTCACATATTGCATAACTAAATAAGCAGTAAAACAGACAAGAATTTCTGAAATTGCTGCCAATGGACTTTCATTATCAGAAACTGGTGGGAGTGATGATAAGAAATGATTCCACCCTTCAATTACTGCAATGAGGCATATTGAGTGTGAAATTCAGATATTTGCATTTCCAACAGGTTAATTGGGTGATTCTGAGGAGTATAAAAATTTGAGAAACTTCTTTATAGGCCTTTTGCCTTCTACTTTAAAAATATATACATGCAATAATTTAAATTTGGATATATAATCTAAAAATATGAAAACACACATTTCATATATATATAGTTCAATGTATATATTTCAATATATATATATATATATATATATATATATTTCAATGTACTACTGGTGCATTAGTTTTTAAAAACTAATGAATGAGTGACAATGCTTAGCTTAGAGTTGTCAGATTGTAGTCAAATTTGACACATCAGTCATAGTGACCTGAAGTACTAACTTGAAACAAATTAAGGTTGTATGTAGGTAAAGGAAAAAAGGTGCTATAATCTAGTAACTTAGACTTCTACAGTCAAAGAATAGAAAAATGGCTCCATACTTGTCAAGTGTTTACTAGCCTTGAAATAGCTTTTATTATACCTATCTTGATGTTCAACCCACCTTGTGGCATTAACTTTTCAAACACTATTGTTAGTGGCAAAAATTCCAAATTTCTAACCAGTAAAACTTAGATTCAACTTTTAAAACTGATATATTCACCATGGAAACTGGAAATAGCATTTCCAAGTCTCAATTTTTGAAAGTAGGTGTGTATGTGCACATATATACACACATACACATATATATGTCTTTAATAGACTTTAATTTTATAAAGAATACATGAATATATGCAAATCTATTTACATAATGACTGCATGAGGAGTTCTACAGACCCTGGACCCAATGAAAGAACAATGAATGGTGAAAAACATAAAGATGTAAACATAAACACTAATGAAACGATTATCTGCTCAGACATATTCCTAGGAGAAAAAGTCTCTGGAAATTTTCCCAGAGGAATAAGAAAAATGAAGTATCTCTTTAAGAAAAATCTAAATGTCAGCGAGAACATGAAGTCTGAGGCACTTGAACCCCGAGCCACTCACTCCCTTTGTAACCTTTTAGTCAGGTGCCATGGTACCTCATTGGGAAGGACAGGCAGCCAGCATTATCTTTCGCTTCAACTCTGTGTTGCAGAGACTAAATATCAGGTGAATGAAGCTGAGAATATGAGGGCTCCTTTTTTTCATAGTCCTCAATTATAGGGTAGAGGGTCTGAATCAGTTAATGAAAGATAAGAAAATGGGAACCCCAGTCACCTTCACTCTAGCTCCATGACCACAACAGGTGAAAGCATAGGTTAGCTATTTTACCAGAGAGAACCAGAGAAAGAGACAGCTATGACAAGCCCTTTTTGTGATCAGAGATCAAAGCCTTTCCTCAAAAACTACCTTGGAAAGGGGCCCAAATTCAACTGGATCAGACTTTGGTGTAAGTTAACCTCCCAGTCACTGATGCAAACAATAGAGCAACCTGTAAGCCATCAACGGTTAATTATGATAACTACAGAACCCTTAGCAGAAGTATCAAGGAGAGATAATCAAAAAGAACCTGCTAAAACCATTGTCATCATAGGGTAACTAAACATATCCAGCTGTGCCCTCTGAGGAATGACATTGAAAACTTCTGATACAGGGAAAATAGACTTCACTAAAATCGTACAACTAAGTCACTAAAAAGTGAAATAAACAACAATAACAAGCCCCAGAATGGGAGTCAGTAGTCAGAATTACTAAAACATATCCTCTAAAATATCCAATTATAAAAGTTAATATAATAAACTTTACATTTATGCATGTTCTCCTTTCTTTTGTTAGTCTTTAATGACATGCAATTATATAAAATAAAAATTATAGTATTGTACTGTTGGTCTTGTTACATATATAGATGTAATTTGTATAAGAATAATAGCACAAAAAAAAAAAACAGGAAAAGGGAATACAGCTGTATAGAGCAAAAAGTTTGTATCTCACTGGAATTAAATTAGTGTGATTGAGAAATAAATTCTGATAAGTTAAAATATATGTGCTAAGTCCCAGAGCACCTAAGATAATAACATATATATATATATATATATATACACACACACACATATAAATATATATATGGAAAAATTATTAAAGGAATTAAAATATTAGAGGGGTACCTGGATGGTTCAGTCGGTTAAACATCCAACTTCAACTCAGGTCATGATCTCACGGTTTTTGAGTTCAAGCCTCACATGTGATCTGTGCTGACAGCTCAGAGCCTGGAGCCTGCTTTGGATTCTGTGTGTGTGTGTGTGTGTGTGTGTGTCTCTCTCTCTTCCCCTCTCCTGCTCACTTTCTGTCTCTCTGTCTCTCTCTCAAAAAAATAAACATTAAAAAATTTTAAATACTACCCTAGAATATACTCATTTAGTGTCTAAAGAAGATAGTAAAAGAGGAGCAGAGCTACAGAAAAGACATGAAATATATGGAAAATCAGAAGCAAACGGCAGCATAAATTCAACTATGTAAATTACAACATTAAATGTAAGAAGATTAACAATTCAAAAGGGAAAGGTTATCAGAATGGATTTTTAAAAATCCAACTGTGTATGATATACAAGAGACACATTTTAAATTCAAAGATACAAATAGATACAATGTAAAGATAGGAAACTATGCATGATGAAAAGAGTGGCCATAATAACACTGCATTGGTAAACTATCAACTATCAGACAAAACAGACTAAACAATAGAACATTACTAGTAATAAGAGGAATATTTTATAATGATAGAAGTGTCAATCTTGTCCTATTACAAACATACATGCACTTAACAATAGAGCCCCAAAACATGTAAAGCAAAAACTGGCAGAACTGAAGGGAAAAAGCCACCTCTATTTAACATTGTACTAAAGTTTCTAGCCAGAAAAGGTAGGCAAGAAAAAGAAATTAAAGGTATGCATATAAAAAAGAAAAAAGTAAGGCAATTTCTACTTGGTATATAGAAAATCTTATGGAATTCAATAATAATACCATTAGAATCAGTAAAAGAGTTGAGCAAGGGTGTAGGATACAAGATTAATATACAGAAAGAAACTACATTTTTATATACTAAAAATTAACAATCCAAAAGTTAAATGAAGGAAATTCTATTTATAATATTATCAAAAGTAATAAGATACTTCAAAATTAATCTAACAAAAAAAGTGCAATCTTGGACACTAAAAATTTAGTGTCCCATATTACAGATATCCTATAATTTGTTTCATTATTCCCTATTATTAGAAATGTTAGCCATTTAAATAATTTTATAATAAAGCAATGCCACAGTGACTAATATTGTGCATTTATGTGATCATTTATTTCAAACCCGTAACTGCTGCCTCGGAAACTATGTAAGTCTAAATACTCTATGCAAAACCAAAAATATTAATATATTTTTATACGTCTACCAAGAGTGTGCAAAAATTCGATTTTCCACATAATTTGGCTAATACTGTTTTATATATATATGTATATATATATATATATATAAAATCTTTGCACCACACTAATGGACACTAAGTTTTTTTTATTCTTATTATAATTTGCAATTCCTTGTTAGAAGATAATTTGAACATTTTTCACATCAGCTTATTTGTATGTCTTTTCCAAGTTCCCTATGATTGAACCATTATCAAATTATTTACTTTTATTAGTAAATTTGTTTTCTTATATTTTCTCATTCAGCAAGTATTTAATGAGTGTCTATTATAAGCCTCCTACCATTCTACTTACTGAGTTGTAGGTTTCTGCTGATATCCTTCATCAAGCTTAGCAATTTTCCTTTAAAACCATGTTTGATAAAAGCATGTATTAATAAAAGACTGAGAATTGTAGTGATGAAAAAAGTCTATAGAGATATGTTTTAGGCTCTCTGCTGTCAGCGCAGAGTCCACTTGGAATCCTGTCCCCCCCCCCCTTTCTGCTCCTCCTCACTTGCGTGTGAAAGTGTGCATGTGAGCTTGCTCTCTCTCTCAAAAATAAACATTAAAAAAAGGAGAGACACACATTTTATAATTTTCCTTTCTGGATCTGTTGTTACTAAATGTTGCTCATATTCTTGCATAAAATCATTTTACCAGTGTCTTTTTATGGATTACATTTTCCAAGAGCTAACTTTAAAAATTTTGCAACTAGGAGGAGCTAAGATGGTAGAACAACATGGAAGTTTTTTGTGTGTCTCGCGTCCATGAATACAGCCAGACCAACACTAAACCATCCTGCACACCTAAAAAACTAATTGGAGGATTAACACAACAATTTACGCAACCTGAACCACAGAATTCAGCAAGTACGCAGCACCGAGAGCTGAACTTGGGGACCGAGAAGCCGTGGGAAGGGAACTACTTTTGCAGGCGGAGAGAGAGGACGGAGACAGGGGTGTAGGGGGTAGGATGCAGGAAAAGCACCCCTCCCCAAAAGCAGCTGGAGAGAAAATGAAAAATTGGAAACAGCCTCAGGGACTAAACTAAAAAGTTAGAAGAGAGAAAAGAGAGGGTTTAAATTCCATTAAGACTGTAAAGAAGGGGAGCTCAAAGGCTGCAACTCCGCAGCTCCATACCTGGCGGTGCTCTGGTGGGAAGGGCGAATCCCTAGGAACAGAGTGGGGTCCAGGAGGTTCTCGGGCCACACGGGGAAAAGAGGTTCCACTGCTGGAAGGACATTTGGTAGAGACTGTTGAAGCCACCTGGTCCCAGCAGACCCCAGAGAACAGTCACATTTGCTGGTGCTGGAACAAGATCGTTAAGGGTGAAGCCTGGTGCCAGATGTGTTGTGATTTTCCATAATCCCTGAATAGCTGCTGCTACACTATCTTGGGAACTTTTTCTTGGGTGGGCTGGCACCTGGCACAGTCTCTGGACATCAGCAGCAGCATGGTCCCACGAACTTTCTTGGGTGCCGCCGGCATTCGGCCATAGCTGGGTGTGGCCATTTCACCACTCCCACCCACGCACATACTCACCTACAAGGCCACAAAAATCTGTCCTAGGAAGCTAAGCAGCGCCATCTAGTGGAGAACAGAGCCATTGCTCTAAGACCCGCCCAACTGGGCCAACCTCACTCATAAAGAACAGGTGTCTCACCGCCTGCTTATTTATGGACTATAAAGCGCATCATAGTCTGACTTCCAGGGGAAAATGAAGTAATTTCAGTCATATTTCAGTCTGTTAGCAGATTCATCTATTCAATTTTCTTTCTTTTTTTTCTTTTTTTCTCTTTTTAATTTCTTTTCTTTTTCTTGAATACATAGAGAAAAAATTCATTTTTTACTTTTATTTTTTACTAGAAATACATTTTTAAATTTTTTTCTACTATATATTTTACTGTTGTGTAATTTTTTTCAAATTATACTTACTTCTGTCATGTCATTTTAGTCTACATCAGTGTATTCATTTTTTCAAATTTTCAAATGATTTCCCTTTTTTTCTTCTTTCCCCTTTTTTCTCTAATCTATCAAACTGCTGTCAATATTCAGACCAAAACACACCTAGGATCTAGCATCATTTATTCTATTTTGTGTGTGTGTGTTTAATTTTTTAATTTTAATCCTTTTTTAATTTTAATTTTTTTATTTTAATTTTTCTACCTCATTAATTCCTTTGCTCCATTCAAAATGGCAAAACGAAGGAATTCACCCCCAAAAAAAGAGCACAAAGAAACGACAGCCAGGGATTTAACCAACACAGATACAAGCAAGATGTCTGAACCAGAATTTAGAATCACAATAATAAGAATACTAGCTGGAGTCAAAAATATATTAGAATCCTTTTCTGCAGAGACAAAAGAAGTAAAAAATAGTCAGAATGAAATAAAAAAAATGCTATAACTGAGCTGCAATCACTGATGGATATGCTGTGGTGGCAAGGACGGATGAGACAGAACAGAGAATCAATGATATAGAGGACAAACTTATAGAGAACAATGAAGAAGAAAGAAAGAGGGAGATTAAGGCAAAAGAGCAAGATTTAAGAATTAGAGAAATCAGTGACTCATTAAAAAGGAACAACATCAGAATCAAAGGGGTCCCCAAAGAGGAAGAAAGAGAAATAAGGGTAAAAGAGTTAGGTGAACAAATCATAGTGGAAAACTTTCCTAACCTGGGGAAAGACACAGACCTCAAAATCCAGGAAGCAGAGAGGACCCCCATTAGATTCAACAAAAACCAACCATCAACTAAGGCATTTCATAATCAAATTCACAAAATACTCAGGCAAGGAGAGAATCATGAAAGCAGCAAGGGAAAAACAGTCCCTAACCTCCAAGGGAAGACAAATCAGGATTGCAGCAGACCTATCCACAGAAATGTGGCAGGGAGAAAGGAGTGGCAGGATATATTCAATGTGCTGAATCAGAAAAATATGCAACCATGAATTCTTTATCCAGCAAGGCTGTCATTCAAAATAGAAGGAGAGATAAAAAGTTTCCCAGACAAACAAAAATTAAAGGACCACAAAAATTTGTGACCACTAAACCATCCCTGCAAGAAATTTTAAGGGGGACTCTCTGAGGGGAGAAAAGATGAATTTTTATATTTGTATATACATATATATATATATACACATACATATATGTATATATAAATGTATATATATGTGTGTGGTGTGTGTGTGTGTGTGTGTGTATATATATATATATATATATATATATATATATATATGTATACCAAAAGCAGCAAAGATTAGAAAGGACCAGAAAACACCACCAGAAACTCCAACTCTACAAGCATGATAATGACAATAAATTAATATCTTTCAGTACTCACTCTAAAGGTCAATGGCCTCAATGCTCCAATCAAAAGACATAGGGTAACAGAATGGATAAGAAACAAGGTCCATCTATATGGTGTTTACAAGAGACCCCCTTTACACCTGAAGACACCTTCAGATTGAAAGTAAGGGGATGGAGAACCATCTATCATGCTAATGGTCAACTAAAGAAAGCCAAAGTAGCCATACTCACATCAGACAATCTAGACTTTAAAATAAAGACCGTATCAAAAAATGCAGAAGGGCATTATATCATAATCAAGGGGTCTATCAACCAAGAAGACCTAACAATTGTAAACATTTATGCACCAAATGTGGCAACACCCAAATATACAAATCAATTAATCACAAACATAAAGAAACTCATAGATAGTAATACCATAATAAAAGGAGTTTCAATACTCCACTCACAGCAATGGACAGATCATCTAATCAAAAAGTCAACAAGGAAACAATGGCTTTGGGTGACACACTGAACCAGATGGACTTATATTCAGACATTTCATCCTAAAGCAGCAGAATATACATTCTTCTCCAGTGCACATGGAACGTTCTCCAGAATAGACCATATACTGGGACACAAATCAGCCCTAAGTAAGTTCAAAAAGATTGAGATCATACCGTGCATATTTTCAGACCACAACGCTATGAAACTCGAAATCAACCACAAGAAAAAATTTGTAAAGGGTAACAAATACTTGGAGACTGAAGAACATCCTACTAAAGAATCAATGGGATAAACAAGCAGCTTAAGAGGAAACTAAAAAGTATATGGGAGTCAATGAAAATAATAACACCACAACCCAAGACCTCTGGGACGCAGCAAAGGCAGTCATAAGAGGAAAGGATATAGGAATCCAGGCCTTCCTAAAGAAGGAAAAAAGATCTCAGATACACAACCTAACCTTACACCTTAAGGAGCTGGAAAAAAGAATAGTAACTACAACCGAAAACCAGCAAAGACAGGAAATAATAAAGATTAGAGCAGATTAATGCTATTAAAACAAAAAGCTATTAATTAATTAATTAATGCTATTAATTAATATGCTAATAATTAATTAATTAATTATTAATTGATGCTATTAAAAGAAAAAAAACAAACAAACAAACCAAAAAACAGTACAACAGATCAATGAAACCAGAAGCTGGTTCTTTGAAAGAATTAACAAAATTCAAAAACCACTAGCCAGTTTGATCAAAAAGAAAAAGGAAATGACCCAAAGAAATAAAATCAAGAATTAAAGAAGAGAGATCTCAACCAACACAGCAGAAATAAAAACAAAAATGAGAGAATATTATGAGCAATTATATGCCAATAAAATGAGCAACCTGGGAGAAATGGACAAATTCCTAGAAACATATACACTACCAAAACTGAAACAGAAATAAACAGAAAATTTGAACAGAGCTATAACCAGTGAGGAAATCAAATTAGTAATTAAAAATCTGTCATAAAACCAAGAGTCCAGGGCCAGGTGGCTTTCCAGAGGAATTCTACCAAACATTTAAGGAAGAGTTATCATGTATTCTCTTGAAGCTGTTCCAAAAAATAGAAATGGAAGGAAAACTTCCAAACCCTTTCTACGAAGCCAGCATTACTTACATTCCAAAACGAGACACAGACGCCACTAAAAAGGAGAACTACAGACCAATTTCCCTTATGAACATGGATCCAAAAATCCTCAACAAGATATTAGCCAACCAGTACCAACAATGCATCAAAAAAATCATTCACCACTACCAAGTGGGATTTATACCTGGGATGCAGGGCTGGTTCAATATCTGGAAAACAATTAACGTGGTTCATCACATCAATAAAAGAAAGGACAAGAGCCATATGATCCTCTCAATAGATGCAGAGAAAGCATTTGACAAAATACAGCATCCTTTCTTGATAAAAACCCTCAAGAAAGTAGGAATAGAAGGAGCATACCTTGAGATCATAAAAGCCATATATTAATGGCCCAAAGCTAATATCATCCTCAATCGGGATATACTGAGAGTTTTCCCACTAAGGTCAGGAACAAGACAGGGATGTCCACTCTCACCACTGTTATTCAACATAGTATTGGAAGTCTTAGCCTCTGCAATCAGACAACACAAAGAAATAAAAGGCATCTGAACTGGCCAGGAGGTGGTCAAACTTTCACTCTTCACAGATGACATGATACTCTATATGGAAAACCCAAAAGATTCCACCAAAAAACTGCCAGAACTGATCCATGAATTCAGCAAAGTTGCAGGATATAAAGTCAATGCACAGAAATTGGTTGCATTTCTATACAGCAACAATGAAGCAATAGAAAGAGAAATCAAGCTATCAATCTCATTTATAATTGCACCAAAAACCATAAAATACCTAGGAATTAATCTGACCAAAGAGGTGCAAAATCTATACACTGAAAACTATAGAAAGGTTATGAAAGAAATTGAAGAAGACACAAAAAAATGGAAAAAGATTCCATGCTCCTGGATAGGAACAACAAATATTGTTGAAATGTCAATACTACCCAAAGCAATCTACATATTCAATGCAATCCCTATCAAAATAACCCAGTATTCTTCACAGAGCTAGTACAAATAATGCTAAAATTGTATGGAAGCAGAAAAGACCCCGAATAGACAAAGCATTCTTGAAAACCAAAGCAAGAGTCATCACAATCCCAGACTTCAAGCTATACTACAAAGCTGTAATCATCAGGACAGTATGGTACAGACACTCAGATCAATGGAACAGAATAGAGAACCCAGAAATGGACCCACAAACGTATAGCCAACTAATCTTTGACAGAGCAGGAAAGAACGTCCAATGGAATAAAGACAGTCTCTTCAGCAAGTGGAGCTGGGAAAACTAGACAGTGACATGCAGAAGAATGAACCTGGACCACTTTCTCACACCATACACAAAAATAAACTCAAAATGAATGAAAGACCTCATTGTAAGACAGGAAGCCATCAAAATCCTCGAGGCGAAAGCAGGCAAAAACCTCTTTGATCTTGGTCGCAGAAGCTTCTTACTCAACTTGTCTCCAGAGGCAAGGGAAACAAAAGCAAAAATGAACTATTGGTACCTCATCAGAATAAAAAGCTTCTGCACAGCGAAGGAAACAATCAGCAAAACTAGAAGGCAACCAACAGAATGGGAGAAGATATTTGCAAACGACATATCAGATAAAGGGTTTGTATCCAAAATCTATAAAGAACTTATTAAACTCAACACAGAAAAAACAAATAATCCTGTGAGGAAATGGGGAAAAGACATGAATAGACACTTCTCCAAGGAAGACATCCAGATGGCCAACTGACACATGAAAAAATGCTCAACATCACTCATCATCAGGGAAATATAAATCAAAACCACAATAAGATACCACCTTACACCTGTCTGAATGGCTAACATTAACAAGTCAGGCAACAACAGATGTTGGCAAGGATGCAGAGAAAGAGGATCTCTTTTACACTGTTGGTGGCAATGCAAGCTGGTGCAGCCACTCTGGAAAACAGTATGGAGTTTCCTCAAAAAACTAAAAATAGAACTACCTTACGACCCAGCAATTGCACTACTAGGCATTTATCCATGAGATACTGGTGTGCTGTTTCGAAGGGACACATGCACCCCCATATTTATAGCAGCACTATCAACTATACCAAAGTGTGAAAAGAGCCCAAATGTCCAATGATGGGTGAATGGATACAGAGGAAGTGGTATATATATATATATATATATATATATATATATATATATACACACACACACAATGGAGTATTACTCAGCATCAAAAAGAATGAAATCTTGTCATTTGCAACTACGTGGATGGAACTGGAGGGTATTATGCCAAGTGAAATTAGTGAGTCAGAGAAAGACAAAAATCATACGGCTTCACTCATATGAGTACTTAAAGAGATAAAACAGATGAACATAAGGGAAGGAAACAAAAATATAAAATAGGGATGGGGACAAAACAGAAGAAACACATAATATGGAGAACAAACTGAGGGTTACTGGAGGGGTTGTGGGAAGGTAGATGGGCTAAATGGGTAAGGGGCACTAAGGAATCTACTTCTGAAATCATTGTTGCACTATATGCTAGCTAATTAGGATTTAATTTAAAAAATAAAAAATAAAATTAAAAAAAAGAGAAAACATCTGAAACTTAAACATAGTATTCAGAAAACATCTGAAACTTAAACTCTAATAATATGACCCACTATTTTCTGGTAATAATGTAATGAATAGATAAATAAGCAGAAACTTAATTTATAAGTTTATTATACATAATATAAGAGGATACCTGAATTATACAAAAGAACTAAGTTCAGCGTGATGAAGTACGCATTAGAAAATTTTCTTGTTCTTTGGGAACTTTCACGAAATTGCATAAAAGGAAAGACAGATGCAAACATTTTTAGAACTATCATTCTGAGACTTACAGAAGCTTTCTAATATAATAAACAATTTCAGCGCTAAAAATATTTTTGCAACTAATTATAGGAGAAAATGGTTTATATTCATTTTTATACTCTTCTTGCTATGACATCATGAATTGGATAATTGTGCATCATTCCCATCCTTTACAAACATCTATTTAACATAGAAATTATTTATTTGTATACATGGTAGAACACATCCAAAGTAATATCTAGTTTTATTTCTTTCTTACAGAAGATACTTGATCATATTTTATTATTTTCTGTTTAATTTCTTCTAATACTTGAAAAATACAGATTTTTTCCTTTAAGTTTTGCTAATCCATAGTTTTGCCAAAAAAGTCATCCAATTTTTAAGTTTTTAATAATGTTTAATGGTGCATGACTCATTCACAATTTTATAGACATCTATATCTAAAGTCATTTCCTTTTTAATATGTAATCTAATTGGTTGCTTTCCCTTCAAATTCCTATCTTCTCTCTGCTATTCTTTAACATATATATAGATATATACATATATATGTTAAATACATATATTTGAAATCATATTCTGACATATAAAAATATATAATTATTTAATGTTTTCTTTGTAAATTGGTTCTAAACACTAAAAACACAAAAGTGGTTATTAAACCCTTATGATTATATAAATATTTAACCTTGTAGATACATTTATTGTGCTGATATTGAGCTATTTTTTCTTCTTCCCTTTCTCCCTTCCTTCCTTCCTTCCTTCCTTCTTTCTTGATTCAGTAAAATGATCTTTGTAAAATTTATAGGAAAATATTCCTTGTGTTGAAATTGAATTAATTTTTTCCTAAAATAATTTCTTATACCATACCAAATTTTAAGATAAGTTTTATTTGGATCTGTATGTTTCTCATACATTTTCTCTGCTTTTATTTATCCTTATTTTCCCTAGTTTAGAGGATTTGAGTTTTCTTAGCACATTACCAGTATTATCTGTCTCTTTTGTCATTTAATATTTAGCTTAAAAGCCATTACATTAATCAAAATGACATATTCCTCAGAACTCTCAACTTCATTCAATTGTTTCAAATGATTGCTTTCTGTATCTCCTTTTTAGTATTTCTCAGATTTCCTTCCTCTCAGTGTGTGATTATTGTTATAATAGTGTGCTTTGTACACATCATCATATTCTTTAACATTTATTTATAGAAGTTCATACTCATAGTAACTTTCTAAGTACATAAAAGGTAAAATTTCTTTGTTTTTTTTATATATGGTATTTTTGTTTTGTTGTCCTAACTGATATTTTATGAGTTTAGAATTAGAAATTTAATACCATTTTTGCTAAGCTATGTAAAGCCCTAACTCAACTGCCGCCTGGAATTCCACAGTGATAAGGAGAAGGCAGCAGCTTTCAGTTTTTCTTTTCATTCGTTTGAGCACAAAAGACAACACATCTCTTTTTACACATGTGTGAGCATGTATGTGGTTGTTGGCAACTTAGGATCTCTATACCATCACATTTCATAGAATTCCTCATTGTGTAGTGCTGCTTATGATCTAGGCTCAGTCAATTTGATGTGCCTGCACAAAACCTTGAAATTTGAAAAAAATGAGACAAAAGTTCGGCGGTGAATTTAAATACTTAGTGGGTTGTAAGTGTAGAGTTTCTCAATGATGGCAGAGAGTTTCGATGTCCAACAGCCATCAGTAGTGGAGTGGTATGTACCTGATTATTGGTCTTACATGCCTATTCCTGTGGTTCCTGTGGCCTAATCTCCCTCCATATTATCTGAATATGGTTCTTCAGCATCCTTCTATCAATGTAGTCAGCTGCTCAATATGCATTCAAATCTATTATCAAATCTACTCATAAAAAGTATGGGTCCTGGGGCGCCTGGGTGGCGCAGTCGGTTAAGCGTCCGACTTCAGCCAGGTCACGATCTCGCGGTCCGTGAGTTCGAGCCCCGCGTCAGGCTCTGGGCTGATGGCTCGGAGCCTGGAGCCTGTTTCCGATTCTGTGTCTCCCTCTCTCTCTGCCCCCCCCCCGTTCATGCTCTGTCTCTCTCTGTCCCAAAAAAAAATAAAATAACCTCTTTAAAAAAAAAAAAAAAAAAAAGTATGGGTCCATACTTTGCAACAACAACAAAAATGATTACAGGAAGATACTATTGTTTTGTTATTATATATAATTTTTTTAAATTCTTGAGGATCTTTTTTTTCTTCTGTTTTTAGAGTACACATCTTTTTTTTACAATAATTTATTGTGAAGTTAGCTAACATCCAGTGTATACAGAGTGCTCTTGGCTTTGGGAGTAGATTCCCATGATTCAACACTTATATGCAACACCCAGTGCTCATCCCAACAAGTGCCCTCCTAAGTTTAAGACATTTTTTCAGTATATGTACATGCTTACCTACTTCTTTGCATTCACTCTGCTCTAAGGAATAGGTTATCTTAAAAAAAATAAGTTTCAATATCATAATTTATTCTGTTTTTATATAATACCTTCCACATAATTGATGATATTGTGCAAATTTTTAAATCTTCTTTTGTAGATTTAATTTTCAGATTATTTTTTATCATAATCACTATAAACCAGTAACTGTTAAATGTGTCCTTCTATTACAAACATTAAAAACAAAGTTTTTATGTCTTGTGTCTTGGAATAGTATTTACATGAATGATAGATTTGAGTATTAAAGTGGTTTTCTTTATATGAGTTTTATAAATAAAAAAGGAATCATCCATAAAATGTATTCTTGGGGTTTTCTAAATTTTACTGTAAAAAAGAAGTTTAAAGCACAGAAAAAGCATACTGTTAAAATCTTTGTATGGATTTCTTCCATTATCAAAGTTCACCTCAAACCTACGTAGCTTTAGTCGGAAAGTCAGTAAGTTTTTCTTTAAAGAGCAGAATTGAACGAGAGTTTAACAGGTAAGGGAATCAAAACATCACACTCTGCACAAGCCCCAGGGAAACAATGTTGATATATTTCAGCACAATTTTTAAAAAAGACTCTTACATTGTCAATTCCTTGAGATTTAGAATTATTTAATAATTATCATAAATATTTTAGAGTATTTGCAAAACAAATGTCACAGGTATGATCAGATATACAAATACAAACACACACACAAACACACGCACACACACACACACACACACACACACACACACAGCCATACTCCAAAATGTACATTTAAAAAAATTAAAGAAAGAAACCACAGGCTAACTTTATGTGTAAATCAGAGTGACCAGTTGATAATATATAGGCATTTATAAATTGTCTTTAGAAACGAGTTTATTAGTCAACACAGACTAAAGTTTGGAAACTTAAAGTGAATACTTTAAAGTGAAACTTATCTATTTCAGGTTAGAAGCCAATTAATAACAAAGTCATTACATGTCATTAAAAGTACAGACTTATCAATAACTGGCTAATGGAATTAATCCAGTTACTTGGCCTCTCTCATTTTGAATTTATACATTTAGACATTAAAGAAATAAAGATTTTCTTTTACTTCCAAACTTTCAGTGGGTGAGCATTTTGATTATAAAATTATAGGTCCAGAGTAAATTCTCCAGAACAATTAAAATAATGACACATTAGTCAGATGTTTTAAATATAAAGATGCAAATATAAACATTATCAAATTATAGTAAAAAAGAAAATAGAAAAAAAATTTAAAAAACATTTTTAAGGGAATAGAAAAAAAGAAAAAAATATATATATCTTCTAAGTAGTTTTTTGGATATTTTCTAAGCAAAAATAACACAGTCTATAGTAAAACCTGAACTATAAAGAAATTCCAGTGTTAATATATAAGCATTTTAAATAAATCATCTGTCATTTTGAAATAAATACTTATATAGAATTATTGTAGTATTTATTTATGAAAAAATGTTTTGATGTTTATTACCAATGTAAGGAACACATTTTTAAAAGTAATCACACACACACACCATATATATACATACATATATATCCCATTAGACCATATATACCTGTGGTGGTCTTATGGGATAAATGACTATTAGAGCAGAAAGCTAAGAGGGCTCTGGTGGTTTTTAGGTTCTCACACTTTTGCAAACTCATGCAGAAGATATTGTGTGAGGAATTATAAGTGTCTTTCCAATTGGTATGATATTGTTGAACACAGTGAAAGCACTAAAATAAATATAACCAGATAAAAATTTTATCCAACCAGTAACTGTTAAGAAGCTCATTTCCTTGCAAATTCTTAGTGGGATTATAAAGAACACCAGTGAAATAAAATGAAGGCAATTTCATTGATCTAGGATACATTAACTGTTTATACAATGTTCAAATCAATGCCATCATCAGACTGTGTAGCAAAGATTTCCAATTAAATACAGAATAAATGAAAGTAGGTAGTTCTTGCTGAAATAATTACTATTTTTTTCTTAACGAATCTAATTCTCTGGGTCATAGGTAAGACAAAGTCCTGTCACTCTAAATACTTGAGTGGATCTAATGATTAAGTAAGAAATAAAATGCGGACACATTTAATTATGGAAAAGAAAATTTCCTTTTTTTGGTAATGAAGCACAGTATGTATTTACATCTAAGTCTGCCCTGATTTGTCTGGTAGATTCCTCATTTTTTTCTGAGCTGGTGATAACCACTGATCTTCTGAGGGTTCTCACTAAGGAATAAATGAAACAAAGGAGAACACCTCTGTCTAATTTTCATCTACAATTTTGTACGGTCCTCATATGTATTGACTTTGTAATAAGCTAAGATAAAGCAGTTGTAATTGAAATGGACTCTCTGTGTATGCCAATCTCTGAACCTAGAACAAAAGTTCTGATCCAGTTTAACCCATTTTTCCAGTTAGGTTAATTGGAGAAATTAAATGAGGACTGGAGAAAAACCTGGATAATAGTGAGACTCACTGGCTACAGGTTACATGTTTAATTCAAACAGTTGAACATTGGTAGACAAGGAACTGTGTGTTTTCAAAGAAAGAGGGCCCTTTTGTAAATGTGTGAGGAAATTCATGGAGTGGAAAGTATGAATGCATCCATCAATCATAGGATTTCTTCCTCTGAGAGGCATCTGCTAGTATAGGGAGAGAAAAAGGGTAAGAGATAAGCTTTGCAGCCAAACACAAAATAAAATCCTGGAGATAGTCTAAATAGCAGGTGGATGCAGCTACTCTGAACAATTTAATTAGCACTTGATTAGGGCAAATATGGAATTTATAAAAGGATATTTGATCCTTTGCCTGATGAAATAAACAATGTTTTAATATTTAAGGAAATGGTATTGGTCCAGTCTTGTCCCAGTCCTCAAGTATATTGTAGTCTAATGTGGTCCCAAATTCAGGAACAGAATTAATCCCCCACACCTAGATGTAAACAGCTTTCATTGACCCCCCTCAATTGCAGAATAAAAAAAGCCCACCTCAGTCAACTCTCTGCCCAAACTTCTGCATCTAAAAATGTCAGTGAACTGGGCAGTGGAGTGCTAGTATGAATGGTGTAAATATCTTCAGAACTTGATGCTCTCATTGGTCTTGCTGGAAAGTATTTAAGAAAGTTCTCTGAAATTACCATAGGAATGAACACACTAGGAAATTAGCAAATGATACTAGTTTACAACTTCAGCTTAGAACCTTATAGAGAGATACTGTGGTACCTAATTTGGGATAATAAAAAGCACATGCAGTCATAGGAAAGATGATTGTATCTTGTTGGGAGAAATCATAGAGTAGTTTTGTTCTTGTTTACAAATTCAAATATAAGCAAATGGGAGGTAAGGATGCTAAGTAATCAAAAAGGTGGACTATGCCAGTTACTAAATATTTTATTTTAGCTGTAAACTACCCTTTACATTCTGTTTTGTGAGCCTGGGAAGAGATCAAATAAACTCCATTTCTGCTTTGGCACCTGGTTCCCTATTAGGCTTTGACAAAGGTGGAAAAGAGGGAGACAGGCTGTTGGGAGAAAAAAGAAAGGGATGTGCTCCTTTTTTTTTGTTTCCTATTTCTGTTTTCCTTCCTGTACCGGTTAGCTTCACCACAGCAGCATTTCCTCACCTAAAAACATGATTTTGTTTGGCCCCCAAACAGAAATTTAATCCCTTTTGCAGTTTTTTCTAACAATCCCAGAACCAGCCTTATCATGTCTCCCTCAGAAACTTCAGGACTAACTATCTGGTTTGTACCCCCCATACATAAATGTATGACTATCACCTCTACAAAGCCCTTAATTCTGATTTCATTATTACACCAATTTCGGGATCTGTCACAAAACTGATGTTTAATAAGTTACTTTAATAAGTTGAATAGGGGCGCCTGGGTGGCTCAGTAGGATAAGCATCCCACTCTTGATTCTGACTCAGGTTATGACCTCATCATTTGTGAGATTGAGTAGTTCTACTGTCAGCACAGATTCTGCTTGGGATTCTCTCTCTCCCTTTTTCTCTGCCCCTCCCTCACTCATGTGCTTGCTCACTCTCTCTCTTCAAATAAACAGTAAAAAATAAGTTTAATAAATTAGCCTGCCACAGTCTCATGAATGCTAGAAGACATGAGACTCCTGAATCAGAAACAAAAGACATTTTGATATCTAGAGTAATGGCAATAGAATATTGGAATTTGTACCATTTCCCTGAGTCCCCATTCCCACAGGGATGTATGAAAAACATGCTGGGTCATAAGAGAGAAACCCCAAAATTTGAGAACCTGAACATTCCATAACAAGCTGTAAGAAAACATGCCCACTTTGCTTCAAAGGTAGACATTCTTTTTCTTAAACTTGACAGGAAATAAACTTGTCCTCTGAACTGAAGGGCAACACTCTCTCTTGTTTGCAAGATGCGCAGACATGCAAAAAATTCTTGGATGATCATCTCTCAACAATATTCACCATTCATTTCTACAGAATTCTGGCCTCTTGATAGTTTTTCCCAATATTATACCACTTTATTTGCCACTGTGACTAATTTGATAGAAAAAGAGTTGACAACATTCAATCATTTTGCCTCATGCAGAATTTGACTAAAGCTACTACCAACAGAACTCTAAAAAGCAAAAAGAGGCTAACCTGAAGCCTGTTCACTTCAACTATGCTAGGTTTTCCAGGCTCAAACCACTAAACAAATTCTATAAACCCATAGGGTCTAACTTTGAAAGTCAAATGCCTTTCTCCAAGTTTCTGTACTTGGCATGAAGCATTAAAACAGGTAAATCAGAAGAAGACCAAAGCAGGAGGCATCACAATCCCAGACTTTAGCCTCTACTACAAAGCTGTCATCATCAAGATAGCATGGTATTGGCACAAAAACAGACACATAGACCAATGGAATAGAATAGAAACCCCAGAACTAGACCCACAAACGTATGGCCAACTCATCTTTGACAAAGCAGGAAAGAATAACCAATGGAAAAAAGACAGTGTCTTTAACAAATGGTGCTGGGAGAACTGGACAGCAACATGCAGAAGAATGAAACTAGACCACTTTCCTATACTATTCACAAAAGTAAACTCAAAATGGATAAAGGACCTGAATGTGAGACAGGAAACCATCAAAACCCTAGAGGAGAAAGCAGGAAAAAACCTCTCTGACCTCAGCAGTAGCAATTTCTTACTCCACACATCCCCAAGGGCAAGGGAATTAAAAGCAAAAATGAACTATTGGGACCTCATGAAGATAAAAACTTCTATACAGCAAAGGAAACAATCAACAAAACTAAAAGGCAACCAATTGAATGGGAAAAGATATTTGCAAATGACATATCGGACAAAGGGCTAGTATCCAAAATCTATAAAGAGCTCACCAAACTCCACACCCTAAAAACAAATAATCCAGTGAAGAAATGGGCAGAAAACATGAATAGACACTTCTCTAAAGAAGACATCCAGATGGCCAACAGGCACATGAAAAGATGCTCAACGTCGCTCCTCATCAGGGGAATACAAATCAAAACCACACTCAGATATCACCTCACGCCAGTCAGAGTGGCCAAAATGAACAAATCAGGAGACTCTAGATGCTGGAGAGGATGTGGAGAAACGGGAACCCTCTTGCACTGCTGGTGGGAATGCAAACTTGGTGCAGCCACTCTGGAGAACAGTGTGGAGGTTCCTCAGAAAATTAAAAATAGACCTACCCTATGACCCAGCAATAGCACTGCTAGGAATTTACCCAAGGGATACAGGAGTGCTGATGCATAGGGACACTTGTACCCCCAATGTGTATAGCAGCACTCTCAACAATAGCCAAATTATGGAAAGAGCCTAAATGTCCATCAACTGAGGAATGGATAAAGAAATTGTGGTTTATATACACAATGGAATACTACTTGGCAATGAGGAAGAATGAAATCTGGCCCTTTGTAGCAACGTGGATGGAACTGGAGAGTGTTATGCTAAGTGAAATAGGCAGAGAAACACAGATATCATATGTTTTCACTCTTATGTGGATCCTGAGAAACTTCACAGAAGTCTATGTGGGAGGGGAAGAAAAAAAAAAAGAGGTTAGAGTGGGAGAGAGCCAAAGCATAAGAGACTGTTAAAAACTGAGAACAAACTGAGGGTTGATGGGGGGTGGGAGGGAGGGGAAGGTGGGTGATGGGTATTGAGGAGGGCACCTTTTGGGATGAGCACTGGGTATTGTATGGAAACTAATTTGACAATAAATTTCATGTTAAAAAAAAACAGGTAAAACAGGATAATTAGCAATTGCAGCAAGGAGAAAATCTAAGGGAAATCTATCACACAAAACAACCTTGACCAATGAGGGAGATTGACCTGAATGTTTTCTAGGGTTGAGGTTGTATCATTGGTCATTTCAGCTAAAATTAGGGAAAACTCTCCTGGCAATTTCTAATTAGGGAACTCCCGTTTTAGGGAGCATTGTCCACAGGTATGCATAAATAATGATTTCCTTTGCGAAGTTTTCCTGAGTAATCGAGGATAGTTTCTTTGGGGAGATTTTATTAGAGACTACATAATCTATGGTATATATATTACCTTAAATATTCCAATGCTTCTATGACTACCACTAAGATATGAGTCATGGTATAACTCAGGAGAGAGCCAAATTAATGACCAGTTTCCCATATAAGAAATACAATACCGGGAAATGCATGGCACTCTGAAAAGAAAGTGTTATATGCAATTGAGGGGTCCACTAAAAAGGACTTACAGCCTTTGGGGACGTAGGTAGATAAGGCATCTAAAAGGCTTCTGGTACATCTCATTGACCTTAAATTCCCTAGTTCAACTAACATAATTTAGCCCTTTATTTTGGAGGTTCTGTCATATTTTTCCATATGACCAAATGGGGAGCATTTGTCCATAATATGAAATGATGAAATAATAGCTATGAAAATAAAAATAGGGAGCCTCCGTAGCAATGATGAGTGTTAGGCCTAGAATGTTCAGAAATTAGAATCTGATAAACTTGGCAAGGTTAGGGGCGGCTGGGTGGCTCAGTCAGTTAAGCCTCCCACTTCAGCTCAGGTCATGATCTCATGGTTTGTGAGTTCAAGCCCCGCGTCGTGCTCTGTGCTGACAGCTCATAGACTGGCTGCTTCGGGTTCTGTGTCTCCCTCTCTCTCTGCCCCTCCCCTGCTCACATTCTGTCTCTCTCTGTCTCTCAATAACAAATAAAGTTTAAAAAAATAAAAAAAAAACCAACTTCTTAGTAAGATTAGAGGGAGTGGTAACCAGGGGTTCCTGGGTGGCTCAGTCAGTTAAGCATCTGACTTCAGCTCATCGTCATGATCTCATAGTTGGTGAGTTTGAGTCCCGCCTCAGGCTCTGTGCTCTCCTTCTCCCTCCTTCCCTCCCCCACTCACACTCTGTCTCTCAAAACTGAATAAACATTTAAAAAAATGGGGGGAATGGTGACCAAATCGTAATCAGAACGACGTGACAGGATCAAAAATCCAGCAGTCATTTAAATTTAAGGTATTTATAACAGTTTGTGAGAGCATTAACAGTGTATTTTTCTTTGGAAAGAATACTCTTGGGATGGTTCTAAAAAACAAAGATCATTAATACCCTACCCTCTTCCATACTTCCCAGATTTAACCCAGCACTGTTTTGCTATCTGTAAACTTAAACAAATTGTAAATACATTTCAGTAGCTACAATTTAGTCTTTTTTTTTTTGTCTCAATCATTCCCTGCCCTTACCCCGATCTTTCATCTGAAAGAGTCATATGCAAAAGGGACAAGGAAATATTTATAAGCAAGCTTATAAAGATATGTTGTGACACCAACATTGGTACAAGGACTGAAAGGAGTCTACTAAAAGAAAAAAAAAAAAAAGGATTATTATACCTGTAAGCTACAACTATGTCAATCTAGCAGGAATACCTGGGAGAATGACCCAGAATTAACTGAATCCCTTGGGATTTTTGGGTTTTTTTTTGACCAGTCTGGAGCAAGTAGTAACCAGGCCAGCCTTGAATTGCTAATAGAGAAAAGAATAAAACATCATGACTGGGGATAGTCAAGGTGAAATCCTGAATTTTTTAAATCGGTCTACATAACCTCCTATATATATTATCCTTGTCATTACACAAAAGCAGACAAGACAGGATAATCCCTTTCTGGGACCAGGATATTAAATGACCACACAGTCTTATATGATTAAATATTTGATTCAGGAGGAGGTATAAAAGTGGTTCATGTGCCTAATAACATTAGTTTGCCATCAGTAGAAGGCAATATCAGAGGTGTAGTCTCAATGACCACCTTGATTTAATTTGGCCTCTTCACAGAATGAGTCCTTACCACGGGCATATACAAAAATTATTCAGATAATTTGATGAGCATCCAAAAATTCTACACTTCATGTCCGCAGTGACTTTAATTGGTAGACTTCAGTTTACCATGTGGCAGACCAAACTACTAAGTCATTGGCAAGATCCCAAGAATCAGAAAACATAACAAGGTTTACCAAATAAAGAATTGACCAGAGTTCTAATGACCACCTTGAGCTCTTCCCACTCAGCAGAAATTGTCTTTGGATGTGGTAGCCAGTCCTGAATTTGACTACAGAAGCACATTAGAAACCACTGTGTTTTATCATAAGGGGAAATTGTGAACCATGAATCTCATTGAGCCAGTGACTTGACTTCACATGGCAGAACAGGGAACAGATTTTTCTCCAAACAGACAGCTGCCATTTTTTGTATAATCTTACAATGCTGCTGAAGCCAGCCCAACTTCATTTTTGAACATCGCCACCATTTCTGGTGACCTCCTTGGAAAA
This sequence comes from Panthera uncia, assembly GCF_023721935.1. Taxonomy (NCBI): domain Eukaryota; kingdom Metazoa; phylum Chordata; class Mammalia; order Carnivora; family Felidae; genus Panthera; species Panthera uncia. The sequence goes on from NW_026057577.1 coordinate 63,776,020, forward strand.
TCAGAAATAATTTTAAGCCTGTGGTTATTCATCAGTACGTATTCAAGAAATATATGTTTTCAATGAATTTCTAGTGTTTTTAGGTCTTTTAAAGCACAGTAAAAAATCTAATAACCACAAAGTAAAGCTATTGGAGTATATGAGAGTAATTGACAAAATTTCTATAAATTATAACATAAAAACCACATAAATAAACATTATACATTTCTACTTTATTATTCTAATATAAAAATTCCTCTTACAAAGTCAATATGAAGTAGAAGTCAGCAGAAGAAAAATGGCAAAAAATGTAGAAATGTCTAATTCAAACTTCAAAACATGCAAAACTCACTAGAACTAGAATGAAACCAAATACAAATATTCCCATAGAGTCATATAAGGTCAGTGGGTATTCACTGTCTTCCAGAATGTTGGCAAATGTGTAACTGGGGACAACAGTAGTATAAGCATAAATTGATTTGATTTTGGGGGAGGTTAGTTTTGCACTATGAACCAAAATTTTAAGAACAGCAGTATGTATCTACATAATTCATCTTTCAGAGATGTACTATATTTTGCAAATGTCAAGTGAAAAATGATTTGGGCACAAGAATGTTTATCAAAAACTTATCAGAGTATAGAGTGGGAAATAAATATCCATCAACAGGGAGTTTTTCTTATATTATGGTGGAGCTTTACAATGGCATACATTTTGTAAACAAAGAGATACTGTATGCATTTTAAATTGTTAATATGGAACTCTAATATTTGGTAGGAGAAAAGGATCACAATATGCAACATGTAAGAATGTGATAATGCAATATGGCTAGAGGCTTATGAGAAAATAAAGAGCAAACACTTAAGTCACAATTATATATGAGACTCAAAGTCCACAAAATAATAAAACATTTAATGTTTTCCCATTTTCTTCAATAACCTTTTAGAAATAGTTATGTATGATCTGTATATTATTCAAGAATTTATAAATAGACTACAAATAGTTGCACTCTGGGGCGCCTGGGTGGCTCAGTCGGTTAAGAGTCCGACTTTGGCTCAGGTCACGATCTCACGGTCTGTGAGTTCGAGCCCCGCGTTGGGCTCTGTGCTGACAGCTCAGAGCCTGGAGCCTGCTTCAGATTCTGTGTCTCCCTCTCTCTCTGCCCCTCCCCCACTCACACACGCTGTCTCTCTCTCCTTCAAAAATAAATAAACATTAAAAAAAATTCAAATAGTTGCACTCAGATTGTATAATTCTATGTATGCATGTATCTATCATCTGTCTATATATCTATGTATTTATCTATGTGTGCACGCAAAACAATAGAAAGAATCCATGAAAGTCTTGAAGATGATGTCTATGGATAGTAGGATGGTTTATGTTGTGTAATTCTCCCCTTAATTGTTAATGTTGAGCATATAGGTTTATAATCAGAAGTAAAAAATAATTTTTAAAAGTAATTTATTCTCATAATTTAGAGTTAGTCCATTTCAAGATTTTTATACTTTAGTAATCCTCTAAACATTGTTCATTAGCAGGTAAAATAGGTTAAAATATAATCATTACATGTGACAGATATTCTTATATGAATTGGCTAGTCAAAAATATTTTCATAGGACACAGAACTGTGGGCACAGCACTATTACAGATGCTATGATTATTCCAAAGGAATGTAACTTGTTGTTTCTGTCATGGAATATTCTACAAGTTAAACAGGAATTCAAGACAATTATTCATACTCATATAACATACTGAATGGAGAGTTAATTACAAAATGTGTGGTACAAGATTGCACAATGCAGAAGAGCCCCAGCTGGCTTCAGTCTCTGTAGCAGTGGCACAACCCCTGTGGAAGAGGACTAGCATGCAAAACACGCAGGGCTATGTACACACCCATGCATGATATGCAGAGCTCCCAGTCCCCCAGGTCTTGGCAGTGGAGGCATGTTCCCCAGGAAGAGGACCCACATCACTTTACTAAAAATGGGATCCCACCAACTACTTTCAATAGCAAGAGACATGGCTGACTTTGCTAACACACAGAAACAGACACAGAGAGTTAAACAAAATGAGGAGACAGAGGAATATGTCCCAAATGAAAGAAAGGGACAAAACCACAGCAAGGGACCTAAGCAAAACAAATATAAGTAATATGCCTAATAAAGAATTTAAAGTAATGACCATAAAGGTACTCAGTGGACTTGAGAAAAGAGTGGTAGACATCAGTAAGATCCTTAACAAAGAAATAAAAAAGAACCAATCATTGCTGAATAACACAATAAATGAAATTTAAAATAC